>NW_024884475.1:30786460-30927025 GCF_019232065.1 Centrocercus urophasianus | reverse complement strand
AGGGGGGTGAGCAGGGGCTCTGGAAAAAGTACAGTCTATTACTGATGATTCTCTTATTTGAATGCGCTAAACATTTGCTGTGATGGTTTTCCATTACTCTGTGTTTTTGATCAAAATGGTATCATACATTTCTTGCTGGGTGTAAACATTGGATATAATACCAGTCATTACCTGAGTACTTCAGATATCTTTATTAAATAGCAGCAACACCTGTGGATTCTTTCACACAGTTTTAAAAGTAAATGAAAATGAGCAAAGTAGTCCAGAAAATTCCTAACTGATTCCTTTCTGAAACAGAAGGATGTACATTATCCCTGCTGATTTAAAATATCCAACTTCAATAGCACTTTTGTAAATCTTGAGTTACTCTTGGAAAGCCTGATGTGATAAGCACTGCGTAATTTTGCAGCCTCAGGTGACTTTTCCCAAATACCGAACAGATGCCTAAATGAATGCTTCTTACTGATGGCTAATCTTCCACTAACAGTTCATCTTCATTATGCATTATTTATTCCTCTTTTCATTGTTATATACCAACTGCAGGTAGCATCCAGATTTAAGTGAATTTTATTGGTGCTATGTCCATCAAGGTTTATTTCAGAGTTGAGTAACCTAGCACATCCCATTCCCGTGCTGATTAATATATCTCAGTGCAGCATGTAGCTTGACTACATGCTGGATCTTGTCTGTATCTTGCTGGCAGGGTGAAAGCTAGTCTTCAGATTACACAGATTTAACTGAATTAAAGACTGTTATTAAGAATTTTACAGTACAAAATAAAATTTGTATTGTAGTTGAGAATTACTATATGTTGGAAAGGGTTCAATAGCTTCAATTTAGTAATGCAGTGCAGAGGTAAGCAGTTAATATTTGATTAGTTTCAGTGAAGATCAATGTGAGATTTGAGTGAATTAGTGCAGGTAACTGTTTGCAACTCACTACCTGTAAAATTGTATTACTATATCGGCTTTCTAGAATATCTGCAGATATTTTTGGTTGTTGTTGTTGTTTTAAATTATTATTTATGTAACCAGTTTACTTACACTGGCTGCCCAGTTCTGGGTCAGGATGTAAATATTTCTTATAGTACTTTTGGTGCCTTTTTGTCTGGCAGAACTTCAGTAGTTGTCATGAAGTAAGAAATGCACTTAAAAGTAGTCATCAAAATCCCTTTAATACTTGCACATTTTTCTGAAAAAACATTATTTTGTTTTATACAGTATCTTTTTGAAACTTGCAAACTAATAGTTTTGGATTACTCTACACATCCTATTTTTATGATACCTAAAAAATATGAACATACACAATCATCACTGATCTAAACGGACTTTGAAAAGATAATAATTGCTAATATTTTGCAGGCTAACTATTTTTTACTGGGGTTTGAGGAGTTAAGAGACATAAATTCACAAAATAAATAAATAAATAAATAAATGAATAAAACAAAAAGAAAAGAGTTACCTAGATTGTCTAAAAGTGGACAATTGTATTTATATTTGTGTTCTTTGTTAAGGTTTAAGTTTTGAAAAGATGATGAGCACTTTCAGTTCAGATGAACACTTAGTGCCTGTAAGTTCTTGCAGGTAGCCACTGTCATCTTAAGGCACTGATAAGGACAATAAGCAAAGCACTGGGAGCAAACTTCCTTTTTTCTTCTATTGCATACAAAGTGTATTTCACACAAAATGCAGTATGGGAGCAGCCCCACATGACTATATGACTAAAGCTGTTCTTAGGCCCGGTGCCAGCAGCCCTCCAAGCTCTGTTTGTGTTGTGCTGTGAGAAGCCAAGCTGGGGGTCCCAAACCAGCACTCAAATCCACACACAATATCTGCAGATAATTCCTGGACAGCTTTTGCACTGTGACATGTCTCCAGTGAGCCGTGGCTCCGTGAGGCTGCAGGCAGGCTGAGAGCCTTCATCAGTTGCCAGGGGAGCAGGGAGATGGTGATTCAGTGCCCACACCACACAGCACTTCATGCGTTTCTCTGGCCTGGCACAGCCACGGAACGGCGGGGCACATGTTCCGCATGGAGGGAGAACATGCTGAGAAAAATAATTGAAAATGAAGCCACATTTAAAAGCAATCAAGTGACTCCTTGAGATTAAGTTCTGAGAGAGAAATTTTAGCTTCGTGCTATGACAGTGCCTTGCCAGGATCACATAGTCTGGCACAGTTCCATGCCTGGGGAGAGTTTACTACTTTTCTGAGAAAACAGAATGCAGGAAGCCAGATGCTCATCACTTTCCGTCTTGAACAAGTTTTCAGTGGAGTCCTCCATGATGAATGTGTTTGTTCATGAAGAAAGTAGGAAGAGTCCATCCCCACAGCTGCTGAACTCCTACTACTGTCTCTAGCTTTGCGCTCAGAGCTCTGGGAAAGGCTTCAGAAAGAAAGGATGAGATGCCCTGACTGCCTGAGGCTTAGTGACTTCCTCAGGGATACTGAGCCTGCTCTGTTGGCTGCAAAGAGGACAGCAATCATTAGCACTGAGGGGCTTATCCCAACATAGCACATGAGAAGTGTAAAATTCCTCTAAGGAATCCATCCTTAACAGCTCTGGGGGATTTATCCTGAAGTTCTTGTCTCCCTGCCTCTTGCCATCTTACCTGTGAGAGCAGTTACTGAAACATAAGATGAGGAGCAAGAATTATAGCTCTTGTACAGGGGAAGCAAGACAATGATGTTCAAAGGCTATGGTTTGTCCCTGATCTTCCAATCCACTACCACTTGAAAGAGTCTAGTCATGGATCTGTCAGGCTTTAGTGCTCAGAGAAGTTAAATCTGCCACAGAGCTGCACTGCCTAAGAGAAAAATCCAAAAGGAGCAAAATGCTGCAGGTACTAAACACCAACAGTATTTATTGTAGTTTATGTCTCTAACAGTCAAGTTACTTACCTAGCAGTCTTTCCTCTCTTCCTGTTGTGCACACAAATGCACATGTGCAAGACACACAGGTATGTAGGAATAGGATCTTACTCTTGTGAGTGAGGAGACCTGACTGCCAGGAAACATCCCTGACGCCTGCATCTCCTCAGTGCACCATGCATAGGCTACTGCTTTTAGACATAAGCAAACAGTAACTTAAAAGCTATTGCAAACATGTCATATATGTGAGGGCTGCTCCAAAAGCAATGCCTCCTACTTTATTATCTTGCCCCACAGAGTCAGAGGTAGATGTTGGTGGTATGGCAGTAGAGACTGAACTTCCCACCAATATTCCATTACATTTTGTTGTTGTGTTACAGATGGCAGCAGAGGGGCATATGACAAAATGTCATCTGACATGGAAGTACACAAAGCAAAGATGTGTCATTGAATTCCTCCATGCAGAAAAAAAATGGCACCCATGGAAATTCATTGATATTTGCTGCATGTTTATGGAGAACAAACCATGGATATGAGCACAGTGAGACAGTGGGTAGTGCAATTCAGCAGTGATAATGACACTGGGTCACCTCAGTTGGTGCAGATTTTTATGATCACAGCATGCAGACTCTTGTTCATTGCTGGTAAAAATGCGAAGTAAATGGTGATGACTGTTGAAAAGTAGCATTTTGTAGCTGAGAATATGCTCTATCAAATAGCATTATTGTACTCTTCTGCTGTAGTTTCCATAGAAATAAAAACAAGGCATTACTTTTGGAGGAACAGATATATATATTTGTTTAAGAAAAACATACATTAATGTTCTGAATTTAGCAAGGAGAAAGAAAACTCTTGAGGATGGTGGCAAGATTCTTTGTAATTAAACGTGAAAAACACACCAGCCTAGGTTTTGTTGCACTGGTGTGTTGCATTGTAACGTATGTATCTGTCTCTCCAGTTTCTTAAAATGAACCCATCAGCATGTTATTTGAAGACTTTTGTATCATATATCCTACACTGTGCTCTGACAGTATCTAGACAGTACAGAGTGAGTTAAGAATGGACTGACACTTCCAAGACAGTCCCTTGCTGTTAGTTTAGCACTGTTTCATGTGAAAAATATCTTCACAATGGCTGTTTCTCTTTCAGATAACAGACCTGTCTACCCTTACTGCTGACAGCTCCATCCCTTCCACTTCAGAAAACACAGGGCATCATTAAAATGTTGACATTCACCAAACATTTGTTGAATTTATCATAGTATTTCCTGTTCTCTGTATAGAGAATACCAAGAAAAGAAAACAATAAAGGTAAATACCAAGGTCTGGTAAATGTCAAGATTTTAATGGAATCCGCATTGTTTAAGAATTCAAAACCAACTATTTGCTCAAGAAAAATATCACCTCTTTACTGTTCTAGTTCCTGAAAATTGGTAGGCAAGTTTTACTAAAATTAGGTCTGTAGAGCCCCAAGGTGAGAGTCACCACATCTGTGGTCTCATTAGAAGACTTCTCTTCCTCCACGAACACATCTATCAAAAGCAATGGGAAAGAATTCAAGTAATGAATTCAGATGTTTGTCTCCTTTGGGATCTTGATTCAGTGTTCACTGAAATCAGTGGAATGTTTTTATCACGTCCCTCTGATCACTTCTGGTATTCCAACATGGATTTTTAAATTTCAATTTGTTTCTAAGATTTAAAAAAAAAAAAAAAAAAGTAATAATAAGTTACTTTCAGATTGCACTAAATCCATGAGTGCCTTGATGACTAAATATAAGGATTAAAGAAATATTAGTTGCCAAATCAGATTGGACACATTGAGCGTATTGACTCTGAAAATAGCCACATGTATGACAAATTCCCCATCACACTTTGATTTGTGTATGCTTATTTCCTCTCAGGTTTTGTTGTTCTTCTAATGTAATTGAAAGATCTTATTGTCTACAATTGAATAAAGAACCTTCTGCCCAATTCTGGCCTTTTACCAACAAACATACAAAGTAGATACAGGGATCAGCCTCTCTCTTATTAATTTGATGGCAAAGTTCCCATAATTTGTCCTACCATTGGAAGATATTTCTCTGTTGGAACTAAATTCTCCAAAAATGTCACAGAATCAATCTGATTCGTGAAGTCTGTTTAATTTCTAAGATTATGTCAGGAAAAATGGTGAAAAATTGCAAAAGCATAGAAAATTTTAGAAAAACAAACAAACATAGTTTGATTTTCTTTTTAAAAGTTCTTTTACTACACATTCATCAGCTTGTATTTTCCACTGATAAAAATGATTAAAAAAAAAAAGACCAAATATCAACCACTGCATGTATTCTATTTTCTACTGTGAAGAACTGGGATTAAGACTGCAGTATCCAAAATGCAAAATACACTTTTGGTCTCTGACCTCTAATTAAGTAGCCTCTTATCAAAGGACATCTATTCACAGAGGAGAGGAAATCCCATCACTTAAAGGGGAAGTAGTCATCAAATATAAATGAGAAGATAACAGTAAGCCTATGTTCTCTCATCATGCATCATATCCCATGGTGATTTCTTTCCTTATAAAACATTAAACTGATTGCATACTGTTTTGCTCTGTATCACTCACAAGAACTGCTCTTGGGTAATGAACTGTAATTAAGAGGAATCTTACATATCTCTTTATTCAAAGCCAATGATTTCTTTTCCCATTAGTTATCCTCTGGAAATAAAGTGCTTTACAGAGGTAATCTTGACCATTAATTTAATTGATCTAGCTGTCTATAGATGTTAGTACAGGTTACCAACAGTTAGACTTGTTTCTGCTTAACTCATAGTTTGAACTAATATATAACATTCCTTACCAGTCATCAGAACAGTTTATTAGACCTGAAGCTAAGCAACCATTTCTTCCTTTGAATAGCACAAGTACGCCCTTTTAAATTTTTTTCTGAGAGGTTTCTTTGCATTTGCATTTGAGAACTGAATGTAAATTGGGTATTCTTCTTTACATTCTTTTTTTCTTTCTTACATTCAACTGCTGTGTTTTAGAAGCTAATCAAATGTTAGTGGAACTTGATTATATCAAATACCTAACTTCTGGTTTTCTGAGCACTGAAAATCTGCAATACCAGTCTATGATTTTGAGAGCAAGAGCATAGAAACAGCGGGAACATTAGTACACCCTCAGAGGTGCAGTGACTTACACAGATGTGTTATTCCTTGCTTACAGCTGACAGCTGACATCTCACTAGGCGTAATAATAACCTCCTTGACACCTGTCTGGAAAGTCTCAGTAAAGGCCTGTTCAGGAAGTTCTGCAGACTAGTAATGATTTGCAGGGGAAACTCAATGTAGACATGATAAAATGCAGGATAACCAGAAATCTAAAAAATAAATTAACAAACAACTGAGTTTATGAAATTGAACACACTCTAATTCTCAGTTAGATTTAAGAGTTTTTTTTTACCCTGGTCTTCTACTAAGGAAAGCATCTTAGATTGAAGGAATTTGTCTCCTCTACAAAACTAATATGGGCAAAATAAGCAACAAAGTGCTGCTAAAATAAGTCAATTACTGGATGGCATCAGTCCACTCCCTTTCAATTTCTGTATGATCATTTGATTGCAGTGCATTTCACTAGCACTAGGACTATTCTGAAGTCACCGTACCTTTGCTGCATCTCTGTTCCCATATACAAGGCAACATCAGTTTAGTGGTGAGGAGGGAAGGCACTGAAGGCTTAATAATGCCAGAAGACACACTCTGCATCTACAAGCAGTTATCTAAGCAGATTTTTTTTCATGGGAGGGCTTCACTTTGCAGTATACTGTGCCTTCTATCTGAAACTATCTTCATTATCTGGAAGCAAGTTCAGATTCAGTCTTCTGGCAGAAAGAAACTGATAGGGACCTCATAAAATATGCAGTCTAAAATCTTGTCCTAAAATCACAGAATCACAGAACTGTAGGGGTTGGAAGGGACCTCCAGAGATCATCGAGTCCAACCCCCCTGCCAAAGCAGGTTCCTTACACCAGGTCACACAAGTTGGCATCCAGGCAGGTCTTGAACATCTCCAGAGAAGGAGACTCCACCACCTCCCTGGGCAGCCTGTTCCAGTGCTCCGTCACCCTCAATGTAAAGAAGTTCTTGCGCACATTTGTGCAGAACTTCCTATGCTGCAGTTTAAAATATGCAAAATATTGTCCTTCCTGCCAAAACACTGCCTAAGCAGACTTGTGCCAGTGGGAGTGAAAATCCAAATAATTTTGAAAGAAAAAAAAAAAGTTTTTTTTATTGTTATATTCTTTTAGTCTCAGTTAAATCAGCCTATTAACTACGTCTTTCAGCTGCCTACAAGGACATAAGATCACTGTAAATTTCACTTTGGGCCAAAAGCTTTCTTCCAGTCAGCACTGCTACTTTTGAGTTAACGATCATGAAATGCCAAGATTCACATTCACCTCGAAGAAAGCTTAGAACAGGAGAATAATAGCTAAATAAAACTGGAAGGTTAGGGGCCTTTTTTTTTATTTTTATTTTTTTTTATTTTGCACGACAGAAGGGAGGTTATCTGTGTAGCATTTTTGGAGGATGGATGCGAGCATCAAGAAGAGAATCTCTTCTCTTTAAGTCGCAGTACATATTTGTACATGTTAAAGATATATAAAGGAAGAGACATAAGAAGTGTTTTAATTAAATGTTACGTACTAGATTCTGAAAAGTCAGATGGTATTTTGAATAACCACTAAGGAACGAGATTACTTTTATTACTGTATTTTAGAGCTCACAAGATGTTTCAGACAGTTTGTTATTCATTTCAACCTAATTTGAGCATTAACAAGCTTACTGAATAAGGCTTCTGCTATCTGAAATGTCTTGAATCTCTAATGATCCTTATTAATTGTTCTAATATATGTAATTTGATGCAACTTATCATATATGTCTAGACATTCTTTAGGAAATTAGGATAATAGGGTTTCTGGCCATTAAAAATGCCCAGGAAAATGAATTTTGTCACTTCTAGGTTATCTATGGTATGAATAAATAGATTCAAAGAGAAAGAGCTGTTAAAACAGAGGGATCATTAAGGGGGTAGAAACACTTAACAATGGCAAAACAATAGCATTTATTAGCTGCTACTAATCTCAGAACTGTTAGAAATGCTTGTTAACATGTTAGCGTGTTATTTGTTAGTGATGGCTCTTTCTTGTGTCCAGGAGCTCTGTTTTTGGCTTTTATTTGAATAGGTCTCAGTGCTGCGCAGTTGTAGTTCAGAACTAAAAAAGAAATAATAAATGCAGAAGTGTTCACAACTCCCAAAATATTGACGCATCCTGATTTTGGAAGCCACTATAAAACCAATACATTGTATTTCAATAAGACATCTATTTTGTAGAATTTAGGAAGATGACCCTTTGTCAACCTTTGTCCTTCTGTGTGCTGTTGAATTTAGTAAGCCTAATCTTGAGGCATCTGGCTGGCTTAAACCACTCCTGTTTTATTCTTCACTGATGTACATGATAGTAAAGATAGAGGCATGAAGGACCATGAAAGTAAGCTGTCTGCTTGACACCAGGCCAGACACCTGACCATATTGCTTTGGGCAGTTCCTGAGTAAGCAGAAGCTTCTGCATTTCCTGTATTCCAATTTTGAAAGGGTCAGTCTGTGATCTAACAGTCCTGGCCACACAAAGCATCTGACACTTTTGCATATGACCACACATGACCTTTCTTAATGTGGAAAAGGCTGTGAATTTAGCACTGTCCACCAAAACCTAGTAGTGAGTTGTGTTACACGGAGGTAACAAAAACTGCACTGTAAATGTACTGAAAAATGTTCACAACGTGCGATCAAAATGAAGAAAATATCTTTGGAAATTCGAATTGCAGTGATCTCAGATTTTGCTGATGACCTTCACTGAGAATACTGTGAAATCCATAGAGGATGCATTTTGTAACCAGCCAAATGTTGAATGCTCATTATGATTTTCAAGATACATGATTAGCTTAATATTTTCATTTTATTTTACCTCAGATTAGTTGTACAAGGAATATTAATGCTGGTATTTTGCAGTCAATACAGCTAGGGGTATTTAAGTCAGAACATAGATCTCTCTTCTAAATATGGATGAGAAAGGCAGGCACTGAACAATTTTGAAACATATGTTTAATAGGCCTATGCTTTAAATTTATAGTTCCATGATTGTATTTTATTTTTCAGTTTGTAGATACTAGGAAATAATTTTCAGATGCTTCTTAATTATTTAGAATTCAGCTAATCAGATATATTGCTACAGTCCAAACTCTAGGTTTATGATAAAACAAAGGCTAAAAGAAGGAAACATATCCATTATTATTTTCTTGCTGAATGCTTTTTTAAAAAAATCCAACTGATAAACAGTTTTTTCAAAATTACTGGTCCATATTTTAGATGTTTCATCATTGTCTACTGTGATTCACACCAGGTTATTAAAAAGCCCAGTACAAAGAGCTGGGTGAGGCCATGTTTGGACCAAACACTCACCCTTGGTTACATGACGGGAGCAGCCCCTTTTCTATATGACATCAGGAGGTGAGGTTGGCCTCATGCTGTAGTAGTGGTGGCCACAGGACAAGGGTGCCCACACACTCACTAGTTCCTCACTCCACAGTTCCTCAGTGGCTTGGCAGGAGCTCAAAGTAAGGTACATTATATCCCTGCGTCCAGTATCTCCAGTGCCACTACTGTGCCTGGAGACCAGAACATGGGACTACAAGACTCTTCCTAATTAGGAAGAGAAGGGGGGACAATTACTTTATCAGTGTTTCTCTCCTGCTCCCATTTTCTTGGAATAATTTTCCTTTATCAGATTGTTTAATGAAGTTGGGATCTTACGGATGATGCTTTCTACTTGTATCTAACAAGTTCTGCATTCTCTGACTGGCTCAAGGCATCCACTGCAATGAGCATTCTGTATACGCCTCCAGAGATTAAAATAGACATCTCTTTACATACTGTAATACTTTTTCCAGTGTATGTTTGAAAAGTTACAAGGAAAACATGGAACTTGGGTAGCTTTGCAGATAACTCCATTTCACTATGGCAGATTTGCTTGTGATTTGACAACTAGTTGGATACCTCAGTAGTTTCCCATCCCTGTGCAGGGTTAAAGAGAGGTGATCCTTTGTGCTGAGGCCAGAGCATAGAAACAGATACATTCTTCCAAAGCAAGACTTCAAGGTTTTTGTAACTTGTTCATTTCATGTAGCATTCAAATTTTAAAGGAATCATTGCATTCTCTATGGGTTGAGTGTAATGGCAGGAAATATAAGTAATTCCTGATCCTGGATCAATTCATGTATTTTGGATTGCGCTATGTTCCCTTTTCAACTCAGTTATAGAAAAGAAGGATAACACATTGTTATGTATAAGTTATCTGAAAGATATGTTTTGACCTTGATTTAAATCAACTCTACTAATATAGGAATACAGATTTACATGATTTCCAACAAGGCGTTTATAGAACTATTTGAACAGACTTTAATTAAAACAGAGTATAGGTTATGTTTAAGTAAATGAAATCAATTTAGTTCATCATAATTTTTTCAGTGTTGCAAATTAACATAACAATGACAACTGTCACTGACTTCAGCAGCACCAGTTAATCATTGTAATTAATCACAATTAATACATGATTCATAATGATTGATCATGCTTAACTCTAGGATTGTGGTGGACTTATACAAAATACTACTTAAATACAAAATAGCTGTCCAAAATCTAAGAAAATGAACCCCTCATTTTCCATTTTTATGTACTATTACAGGTTATCACTGCCAAACATCTGAATTTGTTAGGACTTGTTTAGTTTGAATTAACCTTGGCAGGAGGAATGAGATTGCAGCACACAGAGACAAATTAAAAAATGTCTCATGTTTGTCTGAGATAGCTGTGTATATGTCAGAGTTCCGCTAAGTCTGTCAGACAAATCTGGAAAACAGAGACAGGGGAGTTTTGTTCTTCTACTCAAAAAATGCAGGCTTAAATCATTAGTAACCTAAAGCGTACTGTAAAGTATAAAGTACAGGCCATATTCACTGAATGTCAGAAAGACAAAATCTTTCCTTACCTGCTGGGAACACACACATTACACATGAAAGACTTCAGAGCAAATAATGAAGTTACGTATTTTTTATCTCATGTGACTCCTTTTGACTTGTGGAGTTTCCACATTTTTCTCTTTTGCTTGGAGATAAACTAGTGCTTTCTCCCAGCAATCCCCATCTACTTTTCTCCATGTGGCATGCTGAACACTAGAAAAATCAATATTTGGCTTTCAAGAACCTGAGTTCCTCCTTGGTCCATGTTCTCAAAGTTTCTGCGGTAAGAGGAGATTCTGAGCTGTGGTTTATGACTAATTTGCAATAGCAGTCTTCAAAATTACTCTGAAAAGTAATTCTGTGGGCAGCATCTATGGCTTTACAGGTCACAAGTGTTCTCCTCCCTGTATTTTAGAAGGCCATATTCTTGACTCGGTTTTGTTTTGCATCAAAATTTTCCCCTTCATGTGCTTGGCTACTTCTCTGGCAAGTAGAAAAGCAACGACATAAATTATGTGTATTCTTAGACTGCTTTGAACCATACTTTTCAAATTCAATTTGCTGAGGCATTTTTATGAGTGTTCTTTGCACTAAAAATTAGCCACGTTTCAGACAGATACTGCACCCAAAAACCAAGTAATTTTTCTTTAAATGGAAGACTATCTTAAAGGTGTTTTTCTTCTATGACTGAAAAGCAAATGATATTTAAATCTAAATTAATTTAAAATATTTTAGCTTGCTCTAAAGAAAACAAAAACTCAATGTGCATGTCCATAATGAACTGCAGTAAGATTTCATTCAAAATGACCATTTCTCTGAGCACTGCTCAATACAAATCAGATGAAAGAACTAAAGTTTGATTGACATATGATTCTGGACAGAGGGTTAGAACCCACTGGAAAAGCTGTGTCGTGACCTGGTACAGCAAAGGATGTTTAAAAGCAAGTGCTTTTTTCTTAACCAAACAAAATATTTCAAAAGCAGCAAACTCTTTATATAAATTCCTCCATGAAATGAAAGCCCCTTCAAGGGTAGTTTGATAGAACTAAACTATTAATTCATTGAATTTCAGCAGTGTCTGATCTTTGAATAGCATGCAGACTATTTTGTGCCCGAAGGACAAGCAGAACCATGTGACTCCTGAAAGTAGGTGGGCATCCTCAGAGCAAGCTTAAAGCAGCAGATAAAGTCTGCCTCAAAACAGGCCAAGAAACAGGAAGCCATCACTAAGTAGTGAATTCCAAATCAGTCTTGCTACTACAGATGTAATTTCAATCTTGTTTTCTACCCAGAACATTTCTTTATTTTTTTTCTTTTTTTTTTTTTTTTTTCCCATTTTGCCAGAAGTTTTTCCCAAGTTTAAGGATCCTTCATGAAACTGTTATTTTTGTCATGCTGCAGTCCCTCTCCTCTGGGAAATCTCACCGTGCCAAGGACACGAATTTGCTTTTCACCTTCAAGCCGGTACTTCTTCATGTGTCTCTCCTGTTTGTCCAAAAAACACCTTCACCTTCTGTGACCACCATGCCTGAAAGGAATGTTACTAAATTATTTCTCAGTGTACAGCTGATTGCAACCATGTAAAAGCCTTGAAATAGGAGGCCACCAGTACCATGACAAAGCTGGGAACAAGGCTCTGATGTGCACCTTGTTTCTGAGTCCTGGAGTGTTTCCGAACAGTGGAGGACTGGTATTTGTTTAGAATAGGACTGTGCTGCCTTTCTGCCCCAGCATATTCTCACTGTTTAACTGAGAAAATGTGATTTATAATGAATTAATAATGGATACCACCTTTGTCCTTCTATTTTCTCCAGTCTCAAAGGGAACTCGAGAGAGAGGAACAAAAAAAACAGGGAGAGCTTCTGGGGAGGGAATGAAGAAAAGCCTCTTCAGTGGTAAATGTAGACCTTTACCCAAGATTGCTAATTGACTTTTTTTTTGTCTAGCTGGAATCCATAGCCTGAGAAAAATCTATAATATTCTTTTTTTTTTTTTTTCTTCCTTTTGGTAACGAGAAACTGAGCAGGATTTGCTGCTCTGATTGAGGAGAGTGGCAGTACCAGATGTACACAGGTGTAAGCCTCAGAGCTTAGGGAATTCAAGGTTAGGGAAGGCACAGGCACCTTCAGGTTGAAGTGGTAGCTGGTGTCTGCTTTTGAGATGCAAGTGCTCTATGTAACTCATGCTTTTATTGCTAAATCTTGTATTCCATTCAGTCCTTTACCATGCAGTTCTTACAGATACAAAATGAAGTTCCTTCCAGGCATATATTTTTTTCTCTCTTATTTATATATCAGTACTCTTCTGTTTATGAACAATTGTTCAGATACAGCATGCTCAGCAGAGCAAAGGATTCATCAAGATTAGTGCTTTCAAGAATACTGGCTTGTAAATTGAAACATATGTATTTTTTTACTTTTTCTAAGGTGGTTGGAAAACCAATTGGTTTCTGAAACGCAGCAGCATTCATTTTTCAGGATGCTACTGTAAATAAGGGTTAATTAAGTGGAGTTTGAAAAAGTCAACTACATTATTTTTTCCTAGGGAGCTTCTCTTTTTGTGAGATCCTGAATACAATAATTTAGCCATTGATTTCCCTTCTTTTATACGTTTCATTGCAGTCCTGTTAGTCTGATAAAGTCTGATAAGTAGAAAAACTGTGATTTTTTTTCCAGTGTCAGATTGCAAATAAATACCTTTGTTTTTAATGTAAACTTAGTAAAACATTATAACACATGGCATGTAGGTGTCAAAATATAAAGATACTAATTTTTATTTTTTTTCTCTAAATATTAATGCTTACTTTAGAAGCATAAAGATAAATGTTTATATGAATGAGTGACACTGTCACATTGACATATTGTTGTGTACAAGTGTATAATCAATAGGTATATAGAGGTTAGGCTTAGTAAGATTATCAAGGAAAGATAATCAAAATAAATGGAAATGCTCATAGGTGTCATAGGCTTGCAATAAACTCCACAAGGAGCAATCTCCAGAATTCTTCCCTGGCAGTTAGCACTTAAAGGGGATCTAGGAGAGGTGGAGCCAGGCTCCACCCCTTCTGGTAGCACAGGTGAATTTTGTGCACTTGTGCTCCCATGGCTGACTAATTGCTTGCTTCAGGTGGTCAATCTGAGGTTCAGGTTGTGATCTTCCATACAGAGGAATGTGTTAAAATATACTCATATTCCTTACTCAAGGTGAGTGTACAAGAAGTCTTGAGAATTTCAGTGATGCCGTTACTTTGCATATTAGTTGAATAAGAAGCTGTAAGCATTTATGTAGGTTATATGGATCAGCAGAATACAGATACTTATTTTGTAGTTTTTTTAAAGGTTTGAGTAAAAATGTTATCTATTCATAATTGCGAGCACTCTTGATGACCAGAGTTAGAAATTAGAACTCTGAAAATATGTATTGCACGTGTTTTCTTTGCGTTCTCCTGTACAGGTTCACAAAACACAGTTTCTTCTCAGATGGCAGCTTGCTGTGGGTTTATTAATGCCTTGAATTGCAAGATACCCAGTATAGATATGTGTTTCATGAACATTACATGGAGATTTAGTAGTCTGAAAATGTAGTACAAGGTCTTGACTTCAAAAATACAAATGTATTTTACCAAGGGCTGCTTTCAGCTACTCCTCTATCGGTGTCGGTAAATTTGTGCTTTGTGAGGTTCAGGTGCCTGGAGGGAAAGCTGTATTAAACACATACTACCTCTTTTCTAAAGGTTCCCTTCTCTCACCCACAACTGTAGTTTTGCTACAAACCTAATGACTTCTACCCTCGCACATTTTGTGTTTGTGAGTTTTCTGAGTGAGAGATGACAGTAGCTGGTGACCTTCCTCTTGATCCTCTTTGTCATCTTAATCGCATCTCCAGGCACTGAGAGGGAGTAAACTGCAACGTCTATACAGAAGTGTGACCCAGCAGAATATATATATATATATATATATATTTGTTATTATTTGTGCAAACAGTCTTCTGCGGTGTCGAGTCTCTGCTCTGAGGTTGCATGCTGAGAAGTAGCTACAGTTATAGTAGCTTGGTGAGGGCCCTAATCAAAGCGCCCCTGAGCTTCTTGGGATCTTTCCTGCTTGTTCTGGTAGTCATGCTTATTTTAATGCTTAGAGAATACTAATATTTTAGTTTCAGAAGTGTGATTGCACTCATTCATTCATTCCCTGTGCCAACAAAGAGGTCAGCATTGCGGTGCCTGGAGCTATTTCCATGTCCAAGCTCATTTTAAATTGCCATTTTGTTAGAATATTTGAAGAGGAATACACTATCTCAGTTCAGAACCTTCCAAGTAATTATACTTTGACACAGAGGTTAGAGAGAACCTCGATTATCAGCCGCCTGGGTTGATGAGGGCTAGTGATGAATGATGATTTCTTAATAGGCCTTTATTTCAGGGAGGCTGCATGATTTTCATTTCTAGATGAATAGCAGTGGTGAAGGGTTTTGACTTCTGCCATTGGGATGGCATATTTTTCCAAGGTCTTGCTGTACCTGTTGTGAATACAATCTGTTACAGCAAAATGTATTTCCATCGTTCAAACGTGATTTGAAGGTACTTTTCAATTCTGTTCAATTCTTCTTGTTGTAAAAACTCAAACAACAGCACACAATTTGCCTTCTGAATCACACTCTGCATAATTTCCCATATGGGCTACCTGTTTATGAGTCATTTTTTTTCTATTTAACTCTTGTAATGTAATCATTGAACAAAAACAGAACAATAACCAGAACACTTCATTTCTTGTTACAGCTAGGAACAAGTTTAAGAACCAAATCAGATTCACATAGTATCCATGAGTCATGAGTTGTTAATGCAATTAAATTTTGAGCTGCACGTCAGTGATTTGTGGTTGGTTCATTTATATATATAAAAGTTTCTCCATATTAATAGTCATATTTTGTTTCAGAATTTATCATTCTCAATATTGCATTTTGCTTTTAGCCTAATTTGTTATCTCTTCTTTTAACACTGTGTGTTACTCTGTATAAACTAGCTACTCTCATGTAGACCCTCACCAAGGGTCAGGACAAGGAGAAATGGTTTTAAGTTGAGGGAGGGAAGATTTAGGTTGGATGTCAGGGGGAAGTTCTTTACTATGAGAGTTGTGAGGTGCTGGAATGGGCTGCCCAGAGAGGTTGTGGATCCCCTGTCCTTGGAGATGTTCAAGGCCAGGTTGGATGGGGCCCTGGGCAGCCTGGTCTAGTATTAAATGGGGAGGTTGGTGGCCCTGCATGTGGCAGGGGGGTTGGAAATTCATGATCCTTGAGGTCCCTTCCAACCTTCACCATTCTGTAATTCTGTGATACCAGACACCTTTTCTCTCTGGCTCTCATGCTACCTGGAGAATAGGGCTAGATGATTCGGTTAAGAAAGTCTTTTAAAGATAAAAGCATTTTATGCAATTTCTGCTCAAGCAGGCTAATTTTTAGAGAATTTTAGAGCTGACAAAACGTGCTGTGCTGATGGAACTTGAAACCTCAGTCATCATGTATATGGTTGTACCTCTGCTACCCCTGAAAAACCTGCAACAAGGCCCTTACTAGACCCATTGCCAAACATGCTGAATTGCAAGACCACTCATTTATGTGTATTAGCCTACTTCCATTATTTTACTTAGGATGATCTGAAGATGTTTCCACAGATGTTGAGCTCCCCTAACATTTTTAACAATCCAGTGATAGCTAAATAAATGAAACAAATCACAGAGAAACTGATACTACAGACTTTCTCACCCTAAACATATACATCACTTTATCTTCTCATACATATTGATATCTTCCAGAGTAACTGTGCTGAAACAAAGTAAATGTATGCAAATATTCTTCATCTGATAGTACGTAAGTTCAGAAATGAGTAATTTTTGCTATTTGTATCATCATTAAAAACTTTCTTTTTTTCTAATCTGTTGTTTATGCTGCTGTACCAGAGAAAGCATTTAAGTAAATTCAGATTACAAAAAAAATTGACATGATCCATTCATGGGTCAAACAGTGTTTTCAAATGCTTGTTTGAAGTTCTTTGGTGTTTTTCACAAATCATATTATAAAAGGGTTAACAAAGATGAATATGTATCAGAAGAGAGAATAAAATAGATTAAAAGCACATTTTCCTTCCTAGATACTCTACTTACATCTTACTTGGCAAAAGTTGTACATCACACCTTAGTCTTTTTTTTCAAATCTTCCTGGAGTCCAGTTCCTGGAGTCCAGATGCACTGTATCATAGCCAAATTTGAATGTTAATTGAAATTAATATGAAGAGAAAGCCTTATTTTTAGACCCAAAGCAACATCATTTCACTTTAAGTACAATTATAAGACTCTCCAGTCTCAGAGATACTAAATAACAACTTGATTCATCTCTTTATTAGGTACTTAATATTATGAAAATTGCCCCCTTCAATTTTATCTTTATTTTATTATTATTATCACAAGTTTTTTTTTTTTCTTCTAAATTTTCATCCTGAAGTTATATAAATTTCATTTTGCATTTCATGGTTTAGAAGTTCTTGTAGATTATATGTTTCCAGAAAGGTTGATACAGGGGGAGGGGAAAAAAAAAAGCTACGGTTTCACTGATATTTGTACTCTATTCATGTTAACTGATTATGTAGTTGAACTCTATGAGTTATTTATCATCCTGAAAGAAACAGAAATGACTTTGTCACAAGCTGCAGAATATATGCAGGACTTCACAATACTCAGTCCCTACTGCATTCTGAACAGTGATATATTTTGGCATCTAATATTTATATTCGTTTCAACCTGTATTCTCATTTTTCATCTGCCGTGCCCTTGATGATGATAGAAATTAATTTTATTATGGCTTCCTTTAAAGGATATCCAGGTTCAGAGGAAAAACAAGGAGGGAAGAAGTCATACAGAGGTATGGGCTCCAAATTGGTATGTCAGGGAAAGATATCTATGAATTTCCTGTTGACGTATAGTGATCCACAATCCTCTCTTGTATTATAGACTTATAAATTACCTTATTTTATGTTGTGTCGTTTAACTATAAGGGTCTTTGTATCAAAACTGATGTTTCAAACCCAGGCTGAAGCTGTCAGTGCTGTGGAGGTCACCCTGAAAAATAAAATGGATAGCAGCTTTGACAAGCAAAGACCTCCTTTGCATCAGACCCAGGTGGGGATGTGGCTGCTTTGAGACCATGGCAAGTCCTCGTGGCAGCATTTGTTCCCGTTATGTGGGACGGGCTGACACTGCTATCTGTCACTCACCATGCTGTGCAGCTTTTGTGTTTATGTTGCACCTCACCTTTTTTTCTGAGATGGCCTCCCTCTAGGCTGCTGTAGTTTAAATCTTAGCAGTCAGGTGCTATTTTTCCTATGTCTCGTCTGTCAGCCTGGATCTTTGTCAAGCCTTCAGCAGGCCCTTTTCTCCTCCTCACTTCCAGAAGGGAGACATTTAAGTAAGCCAACTTTCAATCTCTGACAGGAAACAGATAAAATAATAAAGCATCCTTCCACACCACGTGAAATTGTAAAAGTGTAGTGAAGGAAGGAGTCATTACAAGAAAAAAAAGTGTGCTGCATTGCCTAATCTTCAACATCCAACTTGCTAAAAAAAATCACGGAAATTGTACTGTAGTTGCAGCATTTTTGTTAGACTGGCCCTTATTATCTGATGCTTATTTGGTCAAATTGACAAAATATATTAGATATATATGAAAACATTTTGCAATATACTGATAATAACCTTGCTCTTTAGACCCATGGTTGCAGAGATAATGACTCGGGTCTTGCTAAACATTTCGCTCGTGTTTCAAACTTCTGCAAGCTATTTTTCTTTCAAGAAGGAGCTGGCAAGACAGTAGTGTTGCTGCAGCTCATTATGGGGAAGGAAAACAGGCAGACAGGCAAAGCATGTATAATCTGAAGCTGTTAAAATAGAGCATAAATGGAGACTGAGCTGGTGACTGGTAGAAATTCCAGGACTTGCAGATAAACTGACAGAAATGTAGCTTTGCTATCTGGAAACAAATATGTTTTTTAGAGTTTTCAGGAGTTCAGAACTCAAACCTGACATCGCTACCTGCTGTGGTTTTTGAATGATTTGCCCAGTTTCCCCTCTGTTCCCCCAGCAGATGCAGATTGGGAAAACAGTACTTGTTCACAGGGGCAGGGTAGTGGATAAAGCCTAGCAGCACATTGTGCATGTCTCAAAGATGATCCCTAAATAAATTAAATAACTAATATAATCCATATGTTGAAGCTACCAGTTGATCACAAAGTATTTTCCATAATTGCACTCCCAAAAAGGAGGGGGTACTAGATGAATAAGGTAGCTATCAGAAAGTTTCACCCCTGTTTTCTTGTCACTTTTGTATTTCCTCCTCGAGGGTTTTTGTAACTCAAATGACTCCAATGATTTCAAAAATCTGCATTAGCCCAGAGAGGAGGATGCACTCTAGATGTGATATAGATGCAGGAACAAACTGCAAAGGTGATAAAATCAAGAATATTTTAAGCCACCTTTGCTGCTAAAGGGTACTTTACACTGGAAGCTTTGGATTAAATCTCCAGAGCCTTTGTCCAATCTATTTTCTCTCATTTTCCCTATGCTATGCTCTAATGGTCACTTTGGCTACAAAGATTATCAGTATGTGTAACAACTGCTTTGTTTGGGAAGAGTGGCATGGAACCCTCCCATTGTGATATAGCCATTTGCTTATTCCACAACTGATTAGCCAGGAGGTCCACAGCTGAGCTTATCCAGTCTCCTGGACTATGCACTCCATCACTGGCTCCTTTGGCTTGGCCTAGGCTTTCTAAATCGTGACATTCAGGGAGAACTGAGCAATTCCTGCCAGCTGGTTTTCTTACAAACTGACCGCTACCAAACCAGCACAATAGAAATAGAAAAGTAGCAATTCCCAGGGAGAGGACAGGGAGTAGCCTTGGGGAGGAACCCATGCAGCCAAATGTTTGATTCAGTGCTTGAATATTTCTGCTAGAATTGACAGCTTTTTCTCTCTTGCAGAAAAGAGTTCAGACTTAGGCTGTCTGGCTGCCCAGTAGATGCTGTATAGGGTCAGGTGAATTCTTTGTAGGAATAGAACAGTGCTGGGGTTATTGAGGTACAGAGGGAAATGAGGAATGGGGCTGGGAGGCAAGTGAGAGCCTCAGGCAGCTACATTCAATACAAGAAAGTCATGATTGATTACAGGCTTATTTTTCCAGCTTCCCATCACACTGTGAAATACTTCTTTGTATTTGTACACCTCTGCTATCATTGATGCTGAAAGACCTGGAGAGAAAGAAAGACTGCAATGCTGTGACTGCAGTAGCATCTTCTGTTACTTCCCAGCTGCTGCACAGAGGTGAAAATGCTCTGCAGCACTGTCCTGCCCTGAAGGCAGGGGGTCCTGAAAAGGGCTGAGTTCATCCAGGTGCCAGTGCTGGTAAAATCCTGTATTCATCAGCCTCTCCTGCACTGCAAATGGCTCAGCTGGAGGGAGAGCTTCAGATATCTTTTACAAAGGCATGCCAGAATGTAGAGTGTGGGTCAGACCTGAAAATAAAAAAAAAAAAAAAAATACTGCAGTGTTTTCAGTAATGGCCCTCATGAAAATCAGGTATTAAAGGGATGTGAAGAACCCGTCTCTTTAGTGGCTGTTGTAAGACAGTGTAGTTCATCTCTGATGCAAGAAAGTGTAAGTTGGGTGACATACTTGACTTTGTATTATTTGTGACATTTTTAATTTTCTTCAAGTATTTCTCAGATTGCATTTTATTTTTGCGTAATGTGGCCAACTAATTGTGTTCTCTAAATTCAGCCGAACAATTTCTTCTTAGCAGTATTAAATCATGATCCAGAAGGAGTTCAAGTTATAGTTATGCATGTCTTTTGGGTCTGTATTCTGAAATAAGTTATCAGACATGAAAAACTTGTGTAGGAAGGACTCTAACATGGACTAAGCAGTCAACTCTAGAGTAACACTTGTATGGGAATTACTGAGTCACGGCCTGAACCTCTGATTGATCACCTGAGGCGAGCCATGAGTCAGCCAGAGGAGCACAGGTGGAGGCAATTCAGCTGTGCTGCCCGAAGGTATGGAGCCTGGCTCCACCTCTCCTAGACCTATTTAAGAGCTGGCTACCAGTGGGGAAGGATCTGGTCTGGAGATCCCTCCTTCTGGTGTTTTGTGGTGAGCCCAACAAAGGGTAAGCCTTCCATTTATTCTCTTTTGTTATCATAATCAAATTCGCCTCTCTTGTTTATTTTGTAATTGTAACATCTTAATATCCATTGATTATACAAACACTATGTTTGCTTTTCCTGCTATGGAAATTTTTCCCGAGTATGCCATCCATTTTTGTGCTTCCCTTCTGTTTGACAAAGCTGGGAGGTTCAGCTCTAGAGCTTTGGAACTGGAAGCTTCCTTTCTTTTGCATTATGAAAATAATTAAGCATCAACAGATATTTCTTTTATGAACTTTCTGAGGTGCTGGCATATTTTCCCAATGAATCTAGCTTTCCACATAACATTTATGGTGGCGTTTGACAGGAAGTTTAAGCTCTGATAAAATTCTGAAACTTTCACATTGAACTTCTGCTCTGCAAATAAACTTGCATTGATTTAGTGTGAAACCTCTTCCTTCTCTGCAACAGTTGCAAGCTTGTGCTGGCTAGTCTGTGAAGCAGTTCTTGTGATGCCAAATGCTTGCATGTGGATAATAACAGTAATAATAATAAATGATTTTTAATATCATAAAATTATATAATGTCCTGAGTATGTATGTAATGAGTTAACAAACTTTAATGATCAGATGTTGAACAAATCAATAAAAAAAAGGCCACTGGGGCAAAGAGAAAAATGAGGACAAAGACTGAAAAAAGATAAAAAGAAAAACAAAAGAGATAAAGAAAGTGCTAGAAAGTGGAAAGCATCATAAAGCTGTAGAGAGGCATTGAGCAAGGTGGGAACCGAAAAACAGAGGTGTAAAAAATAAGGAACAAGAAAACTAACGTTTGCATGGCATGGAAAGGTGAAAAAGTCTAACATGAACTAAAACATAGAAGAAAGCTAGATATCAAGGTGTATCAAAGTGGTAACAAAGAATCATGAGAGAAATGAAATACTGAGAGCTATAGGAAGTATGAGAATGAAGGAAATGCAGAAATACAATGGGGATCTGTAGGATTTTTACGTCTTCCTCCTTATTAAGCCTCATCATTAACAGGAATGGTATTTTATGTTATGTATTGTATCAATATGCTACAGTTAGAAGATATTCTCTGATACTACATCTTCAACCATAATTATCGATAAATTCCAAAGCTTCGGTAGATTAGCATTAGGTAAAGCCACAGTCAGGCATTTTTTTTCTCACATTTTAAATGATGTCAGTGGCTTGGATGATGGCAATTAAGTGCTCCTCCACTGAGAGCCTTCGGAGTGTCTTCAGCACGTACACAGAATGCAACCAAAGAGCTGGTGAGAAGGCTGTTACAGCAATGACAGATCAGGAGGAGAAGAGGAAAGCAGATAACCAGAGTAACTTCATTTGTGGTTCACTGCTGAAAATAATTGGATGGACACTATAAATTAAAAAATAATGATAGAAGACAGCTATAACTAATGCAAGAAAAAGAAAAGTATGGAATGGGGAACAAAAACAGTATGAATAATGGGAATAAGGCATGAATGTAGAAAATAGATACCTTATCTTAACGAATCTTTTGAAATGAGAACTGGGAAGAAGATAAATACTTCCATGCACTGGTGTCTGTTTTGACAGCAATAGTGATTAGTGCGAGTTGATAATTGACAACAAGCTAATAATTGACATAGGAGCTACTGCCAGAGCAGAAACTGTCTTCACCAAAGTCCTGTGACACTATTACTTAACTCAATTAGTTCAAATTACAGACATGTAGCTGAATAAGCAATATTATGAACTGTGACACACACGAGCATTTCACTCTGGGAAAGTAATTCAGAATCTACTAAGTAGAAGCTAATAGCAGGAGAACATGCACAATTTATGACTTTCATTTAAAGGGGACTGCTTACCCCAAATAACTACTTTAAAACTGTAGGTCTGTTTTAAGATCTGGATACTAAAGAGAAAAATCTACTTTGAAGTAAAATTATCTTTCTAAGCTATGAAGAGTATTAATTTTGACAAAAATAGCAGCAGCACCATTGACACAGATACTTCCTTATGTCAGAACAATGTCATTAGCTTTACTTCAGACAACAACAAAAAGCTGTAGATCAAAAGAGGTGTTATCAGATGTCTAGGCAATATTTCTGAGTCTGTGTGCACAGGTGGTTTCATTTAACTACTTGCATCGTTTATTAGGTTCATCTTTCCTCCTAAATTGATTAAAGAGAGGCTTGTTCTGACTTACACAGCTGCTCTTAGAGCAGTCAGGTCAATTGACTGTAGCAATGAACGCATTCATATGTCAGCAAAATCTTTCTCTGGAAGCAGTCTCAAAACCTTACCCCACAAGCAAAAAGATCAGACCCCCTTACTCACTAACAAGCTCAGTTCTTACAACTGCCACGTGTTATGTTCACAAGCAATACCAAATACCCATCACCTTTCATAAACAACATGACTCCTTCCTGCTGTATAATCGATCATGTAGATCCAACCTGAATATGTCATCACTTCTACAAATACCAAGAAACACACACCTTTTTAATTTTTACTTCAAACTCTTACCTCTGCATTGGCAAGGCTTGGGGAATCATGAATGGAAGGAGATGGAGATTGCTGGGTTGTGCAGCTTTTTTGCATTAAGTACTTTTCAACTTGTTTCCTTGATTTCTTTTTCTCCTTGATTACTTCCCTAGCTTTCTCTTACAGTGCCATTCTAGCATGCCATTTGTAAGATAATTTAGGATTTAATAATGTAATGGAATCAGCCTTGAGCATGCATGAACAGATCTATAGGGTAATACACAGTGCTGATGTAGAATCAATTTGTTCTTAGAGTGTCTGCCAGGCATGGCAGGTTGCATAGTGCATGATCACATTGGTCAGATTGAGTTCACGGTGCAGCCTTCTGTACGGTGGCAAGTCCAAATAGATGGCATTAGAGAGTGTAATGTTTGTAGCTCACTTATTTGGTTTCTACTCATTTTTGTGCTTCAAAGTGTAAACTCTACTTTGAATAAATATTTGCAGTGATGCCAGCATAAGATCTTTTGTTTTCAAGAATAAAGGACCAATATTGTTTTTAAAAATTCAACACATTCATGCACAAAAATTGATGTCACAGGTGTACTTTTCATTTAACAGCATCTCTCAAAGGTTTCTTTCTTGTAGCAATTACAGCTGATGTAGTACTCTCCTACCATGAAGTACTTAGTTTGCTCTAAAAGTAATGCCTTCTATTTATTTCCGCATTTTTTCAGGTGCCTGAATTTACGTCTCAGCGCAGTCCCAACCAGCCTCAGACTTCCAGCACCAAACTTGGTTTCCAGACCCCGGGCTTTATCTGCATCCTGGCAGACTTCATCCCAGCAAGTAAGGTCCACATGTGCTTTATGGGTTGGCATAGGTGTGTTTGTAGCCCTCAGAAGTTTTACAAAAGAGATTGGAGCTAGGGACTGCAAATTCAAGGTGGAGAGCTAGTCCAACCTGTTCCCAAGCAAAGGATTTTAGCCCTATATGTGTCACCTCCAAGGAGACTGATCTTGACGTTAAATGGGTGGCTCTGTCAGGAAAACAACTCTCACCCTCCAATAGGACCTGAGTGCAGGGATTCTGTGCAGGATTCCTGCAGTGCAAATGCTCAGCTCACAATTCACCACCAAGAATCTGAGGACAGAAACAGGGAGGAGGTCTGGGATATGAGCTGCTGCAATCCACTACTCTAATGCCTCCAACAACTCAGAAAAGCTCATGCATTTTTCAGTGTTGACTACCCTTGTTCAGCATGTGATGAATTTACTGATCCTTTTGCATCTATGACACTTTCTCTAATTGAGTTTCTTCAAATTAGCTCAAAGCTCTGAGAAACTGTGGCATGCAGTGAGGCAGCCCAGTGGGAGTGTCAGATTTTCCTGCTCCTTTAATATTGCATAGATAAAGGCTCCTTTCTACCAAGCTTGTAAAGCCAGATCCTCACCTAAAGCCAATTGATGTAGATACACTTCAGTGCAACTGCGCTTTTCTACATTAGCTGAGGATCTGGCCTGAAGGATTATTAAATTTTGTATTTCAGTTTTCTAAACAAACATGTCCTGCTGAGCTGATGTGCCTGATTCATGGGGCCTATTTTGCCATTGAGAGCAGCTGATGGGCCACCTGACTAGTAGTCCAGTCATCAAAAGACAATTAGGCAGAAGGAAGCCAGAAATTCTCCATCTCTGCTCTGTGCTTCCCCACCCGCTGGTGCTTCCTGCAGGCAGCCACATGTGTGAGGATGGGCCTTTCCCACAGCTCCTTCACCAAGGCAAGCAGCTGGCAAAATGCAGATTGCTACCCTAAAATGGGAAAAACATGCTGAACAAAAGGTGCTAGGAAAATGGTGCAGTTATAATCCAGCACATCAATTCAGAACAACTTTTTTATTTGTCTGTCATATAACTAGTCCAAATAAAAAGCAAGTGATAAGTGAACTAGCAGGATGTAGGTAGACATTTGTGAATTTCTGTTAATTTCCAAAAACAAGGCTGTCATGTCCTCCCTTTCTCTCTCCTTGCAACAACTAATGGATGGCCCCACAATCTGGCCCATTTAGGCACGTATTTATTCATCTTCCCACTGAAATTTCTTAGGTGCTGAGTGAAGGGAACAAAACTAAGACTTTTGGGACAAAATGTGCTTGCTATCATTTCAAACATAGGTGGCCCTAGTTTTTGGTGCATATTAGCATCTGAAGGGCTTTGAGATGCCGTGGTTGATCCTCTTCTTAAGACCTGTAGCCTGACTCTGCCTGTCTGTTCGTGTCTGTGCTCCTTCTCTAAACATGATGTTTGCACTAGTTGTATTGGGGACAGTATTAAAAATCAAAACAGCATCTGCTATATCTTATTTAGCACTGGGCTGAACAGGAAGCATGCTGCAAGTTGCCTTGGGATTTGCAGGGGTGACAAGCAGCCAACAACGGCAGTTTAGGTCAGGACAAACTAAGGCAGGTCAGAACCCAGGAGTCTCCCCAGTTCTTCTTTTCCAGCACCTCTTTCCTGTCAACCCTGCTGATGGCAGCCTGAGAACATGCCAGTAGTTTTCCTCACTGAAGTTGCTTTTATTTGGCTTTTTTCCAGCTATTATTTCTCTGGAATATCCCAACATGGGCTTAGTGCCAAGCACACTGGTGTTGGACAGGAGAAGCTGATCTGCAGCTGTTCTCACCATGAGGAAATGCAGGTAAGAGCCTTTCAGAAATGCTGTCATGCAGTGGTATTGGCAGTGCTTGGTAGCAGCAGGAGAGGGAAGAACATAAAAGAGGGTAAGCATGTAGGATGGCAAAATGTACAAATATTGATGGATTTTTTGAGCAAGAAGCTTTTATATTTTTGTTATATCCCCCAGTGGACTTTCATTTTTGTCTTTACAGTGATGTGCATTTTACATTTTTAGCTCTTACAACACTCCGTGGAAATGCATGCCGCTGACCGGTTATGTAGGTGGAAAGCAGCTTCTGCTGTTTTCTGCTTACCTGCTAACTTCATTCTGGTGCCACCAGTTATATTAAATTCACTCATGAATCTGTGATCCATGTGTACATACCTCATGATTCTCAGAATTTTTACAGCTTCATCATGAGCTTCACAGTTGATTTTTTTTTTCTAGGAAGAGGGGCTGTATTAATTTCTGATATGGCTTTGTATATCTGACCATCCTTATTGTTCTTCTGCATTGGTTTATGTCCACTGTATATTTCAGAGAAAAGTCTGCAAAGGTAGCAAAGCAATCAAGATTTGAGCTTGTACAGGAGCATACAATATTCTCTGTTTTGTTCTGCTTTCTGCTGTAAGGGTTCACAACCTCCTTCCCATCTGGCATTTTCTAGAACTATCTAATGACAAGATCTCTTTCCTAAGCAGCTAACTGTCAGGTCTGAGTCTATTTTTGTGTATATGGAGTTAAAATTGTTGGTTTTTTTTCTCTCTCTTGTATGCTACTATACCTTTATCTACATTCAATTTTGCCAGTCCTTTCATCTGCTAGTCAGTGCCAGAGGTCTTTCTACAACTTTACACAGCTGTTTTCATTTTTCCTACCTTGGGCAAATGAGTATCATCAGCTGGCTTTATCACTTCAGTGTTTGTGCTGTTTTCCAAATGGCTTATGAGCAATCCAGTATAACTCACTTTTCTTCAGTGGAGTTATGCTAAAAAAGAATTGGATGCACTGAGTGAAACCACTTCTGCTCTACTGTCAGTAGAGTTCTGTTAACTTAAATGGGATTGAGGGTTGAACACATCAAGCTTAGTTTTTTCCAATGCTTCCTTTATTTTTTAAGAGGCAGAAATGAATACAAACTTCAATTCTGTTTCCTTTTTTTTTTTTTTTTTTTTTTTTTTTTTTCCCCCTTCTCATGGCTGGAGTCTTAAACAAGTATCAATTACATTTACCAAAATGCATTGAGGCTGATTTACCAATTGGAGTTCCCTTATTCTGAGCCTGAGGTGCTATCTTACTGGCCTGTGATCCAACTCTTGTCCCCATTGCCATCATCAGCCTCAAAGTGGGATGGTACCCTCTTCCATCCTGGTAGACTTTGACAAGCAATTAGGAAGAAATTATTTACTGGGAGGTTCGTGAGACTCTGGAATAGGTTGCCCAAGTGAGGTTGTGAATGCCCCCTCCCTGGAAGCATTCAAAGCCAGGCTGGCTGGCTTTCATCAACCTGGTAGAGAGAGAGGTGTCCCACATATAGAAAGGGGATTGTCCCTGAACCCTGCATCCCCAAACTTCTATGTGGGGACCAAGGAGGTAAATCCCTCCCCACACTGTAAGGGCAGAGCAAGTCCGAGGGTGCCTCCTTAGACTGAATGAATACAAGTCTATGGGGCCGGATGGCGTGCATCCCAGGGTCCTGAAGGAGCCAGCTGAGGTGGTTGCCGAGCCGCTCTCCATCATATTTGAGAAGTCGTGGCTGTCAGGTGAGGTCCCGGATGACTGGAGGAAGGGTCACGTCACTCCCATATACAAGAAGGGGAGCAGGGAGGACCCGGGGAACTACAGGCTGGTGAGTCTCACCGCTGCGCCTGGGAAGATCATGGAACAGATCCTCCTGGACAACATGCTCGATCACATAAAGAATGAGCATGTGATCTGAGACAGCCAGCACGGCTTCACCAAAGGAAGGTCATGCCTAACTAATCTTGTGGCGTTCTATGATGGAGTGACGGCATTGGTGGACGAAGGGAAGGCGACCGATGTCATTTACCTGGACCTGAGCAAGGCCTTTGACATGGTCCCCCACCATATCCTCATCTCCAAATTGGAGGGAAGTGGATTTGATGGGTGGACGACCTGATGGATAAGCAATTGGTTGAAAGGCCGCAGACAGAGGGTGGTGGTCAATGGCTCTATGTCCAGGTGGAGGCCGGTAACAAGTGGTGTCCCCCAAGGGTCTGTCTTGGGACCGGGTGCTCTTTAACATCTTTATTAATGACATCGGCGAGGGAATTGAGTGCACCCTCAGCAAGTTTGCTGACGACACCAAGCTGAGTGGTGCGGTTGATATGGTGGAAGGAAGGGATGCCATGCAGAGGGACCTCGACAGGCTGGAGGGCTGGGCTCGGGTGAACCTAATGAGGTTCAACACAGCAAAGTGCAAGGTTTTGCATTTGGGCCGGAAGAACCCCAGGCACCCGTACAGGCTGGGAGGAGTGGTCCTTGAGAGCAGCTCGGCAGAGAAGGACCTGGGGGTCCTGATGGACGAGAGACTGAACGTGAGCCAGCAGTGCGCTCTGGCAGCTCGAAAGGCAAATGGGATCCTGGGCTCCATCAGGAGAGGGGTGGTCAGCAGGGACAGGGAGGTGATTGTCCCTCTCTACTCAGCTCTTGTGAGGCCCCATCTGGAGTACAGTGTCCAGGTGTGGAGCCCTCAGTACAAGAAAGACATAGAGATTTTGGAAAGGGTCCAGAGGAGGGCAACTAAGATGATCAGGGGGCTGGAGCACCTCCCCTATGAGGACAGGCTGAGGGAGTTGGGCTTGTTCAGCCTGGAGAAGAGAAGGCTGCGAGGTGACCTCATTGCAGCCTATCAATACCTGAAGGGAACCTACACCCAGGAGGGGAGTAAACTCTTCAAAAGGGCTGACAACAGCAGGACTAGGGGAAATGGATCCAAGTTAAAGGAGGGAAGATTTAGGTTGGATGTTAGGGGGAAGTTCTTTGCAAGGAGAGTGGTTAGGCCCTGGAACGGGCTGCCCAGGGAGGTTGTGGATGCCCCGTCCTTGGACGTGTTTAAGGCCAGGTTGGATGGGGTCCTGGGCAACCTGATCTAAATGTGTATGTTTGGTGACTCTGCTAGGCAGGGGGGTTTGAACTACATGATCCTTGAGGTCCCTTCCAACCCGGGTGGTTCTGTGATTCTGTGTGATTCTGTGATTGAAACTAGATGATCTTAAAGGTTCCTTCTAACCCAAATCATTGTATGATTGTGAATAGTTGGCCAAATAGCATCATTTTCTTGTCTTTAAGACATTTGAGGTTCCATTTCTTGCAGCTGGGCGGTGGCAAACACTGGTAAACATAACGTAGAATTTTTTTATTTTGCAGAAATAAGTAATTTCAGTTGTGTGAATTAAACATGACTTCTTCAAGGTTTGAAAATTCCTTGAAATTTCTCTTTGGAATGATAATACTTAGTTCTTATACATCATCTTACATCTTTAAAGCACAGTGCCAGCACTCACAAATTAATCTTGACACCCCATAGGCAACCTGGAGTTACAGTCCTTATTTTAGATGTGAGACACTAATTTAGAACTCTGTCTCTGATCAGCTTGGGGCTTTTCACAGTTCTCAGAGTTAAAAGATAAAGACTCTGACCCTCTTTTTTTTTTTTTTTTTTTTTTTTTTTTTTTTTTTTTTCTCCCTCACTCTTCCAATTTTCAAAATTGTTGAGGTAACTCTGTAACTCTGTGCTGACAGGCTGGTCCTTTCCTGTTTCATACTTTTTCTTCCCCCTGGTAAAAGTTTCACTTTCCTTAATCTAAATTTTGTTGTTCTTTCTCACTTCATCATGAGCTGTAAATAAAGACTTCACATTTGGTCATTTTCTGTTTAGTTTCTTTCAGTTTCCTTTGACAAGATAGAAAGTGTAAAATTATATATGTAATTCAAGGAAGCTGCAGTTGCTTCAGCTATATGATATGTAGCCTTCCAAAATATTACTTTTAAAAATATTCATAACGTGCATAATGTCACATTTTGAGATACAGCTGCATGTAACAGATCGCTTGATCCTACCTTTATGCTTTTTATATCAAGAACCATAATTTTCCAAATCTGCATTTCTTCTGACTTTCATTCAAACAGGTAACAAAGCTTTACTGGAGAAATTTTCCCAATTCTGGGTAATGCTTAGTTTTATATTAAGAAAAATAGTTAATATTACTTTCTTTCTCTATTATGATTTATAGTGGTAAAAGTCTACAAGTAGCTCTTCAGTATGCTGGAAGCCCTCTTCAGTTGAATAAATTTTGAAACTATGATTCTAATGGTTCCTTTAGATGTATTTACATTCATGCTTTCTGGAGGTGAGATGACATGTCTTAGTGTGATGAAGAGGAAGACAAAGTGGAAATAATTAATTATTGCAGATGGACTCAGAATCTGTAGAGAAAGATGTCAAGAAAAAAAAGATTTAGCAGGGAAAGTAATTTGTAATGTGATCTATTTCTTTTCCAAATGGAAGAAGACCAATGTCTTAAGTGGCATGTCATATCTCATTCACAGGTGAATAAGATTATTTTGCTAGGAGCAATAAACAGAATATATGCTACCTGACTCACAAGATGTGTACGTGGTCTGAGATTTCCAGCGATTTCTCAATCGGAGAGTGCTTTCAGGGTGCATGACCTTAATAATCTTGCTCTGTTAGTGGATGCAGGATGCTTTCATTATCATGCTCAGCTTCAGACACCTGATGTGTGAAGGATATGGGTGGGTGTCCAAACAGCTCACTACCCCATCTGTTCTTCTGTTCAACGTCCCTGCTCAAGAACTCGCTTCTCATTTCTCCATAAAACTAAGATATGTATTTATCAGAAGTGCTATTTCTCTGTTATGCTATTTCCCTGTTATCATGTATTAGGCTTTGACATTTGGTTTCACCTATACCTGTGTTTTGAGTTTCTTTTTTCTATTTTGTTTTTCTGACATTATACCACGATGATCACAGAAAGCTGCATATTTCTTTTGTGCTGCTATTGATAGTAGAGATAGAACAAGATATGTTGTTCTCTGTCCCTGCTCAAGCTGAAAGCTGGCAAATTTATATCCCATTCAGTGGTATTTGGATTGTGGTGTGAGCATTTGTATTGCAGTCTCTGAATGAGCCAGCATACTGCTCTCCAGTGCCCAGCTGCTTCTGATAGGTGGCAATGGCAGGTAAAATCACACTCTTCCTTCTGTGAATGTTTCACAGACCCAAACATTTGTCTTTTATAGGCACTTCTGTGTTGTGTCTGTTGCGGGATGCAGAAGCTGTCCGGAGCAATTCCAGGCAGGAATGACACAGACATCTCAAAACCAGTTTACCAGTAGAAGGCTGGGCTATAATTTCAGAGTTGCTAAAACACTTGCACTGAGAAAATCATCAAGGTGTAAATGAAGTGATACTTGGATTTGTAAATGAGGTGGAGGCAATTTGTAAATGAGAATTTAAATATCTTTGGGAGTCAGAGGCTGAACACCTGGTGATAGACTTTGGTACCTCAACACCTTCCTCCAAGGAAACAGTCCTTGTGCTCTGTAAATAATATCTTACAACAATTTTCTAAATATGTAAGTCAGTTGGCCTAGAGCGTCTGATCCCTGCCGAGCACAAAGCAAGAGCTGTGTTTGTGAAAAGGGAAAATATTGCAATAGGAAAGACAGTAACACTACTAAGCCAGTGGGCTGCTGAGATCTTTGATTCTTCCTGAGAGCTTTTTAGAAATCATGAGTTACAGAAAAGGAGCTAATTTTAGGTCTCTCCCTGAAGTTTCTTGAAAGACGAGTAGCTCCTTCTGTAGCACAGCTGTTCTATCTTTAGCGCAGTGTGACTTTCCTGCCTACTCTCCCTGGCACACGTATGAAATTCCAAGATAGAGGGCACGATTTCTTCAAGTCTCACTGTCCTTCAGCTTTAACTTACCTTAACTTATTCTTGCCTGAATATGCACGTGTGCTCATTTTTCTACATTGTTTCTCAAAGATATACAACAAGAAAAAAAAAAGGGGGGGGGGGAAGGGAAGGGAAGATTGTGGGGGGGAATTCATGGGTCTCTGTTTAAAGGAAGATTAGTGAATGTAGTCCAGACATTTTAAGGTCTAATAAGAAGCCATCTGGGACTACACTTCAGTAGACCTTTAATGGTGGTATGACTGATAAAGCTGTATCTAAACTAAAAAAACCCACGCATATATTATTTGAATCAGGAAACTATTTCACCCATTGAGGAAGTTACTATTACCCAGAATTTCTGCACGATTTTTGAAAATCAGGTACTTACATAAAATGGGTAAGTATCTTAAAAGTCTGGTCATATACTTATGAATTTTGTTAAAGTTCAGAGTAATAACTTTATCTTTTAATGCCTTTTATTTTTGTTGAAGCAATATACAGAGGTTTTTAGTGTTCTGAGAATGGTTGTTAGAGGAAGAACATTTCGTATACCTAGTCTTTTGAAATCGATTTAATATTTTCTGCAAAGATGGGAGCATATGTCAGAGTTTAAAACCTTCAACCTACAGCTTTAAACCTGCAGCCTTGCAGCTCTTTTTTTGCTGTAGGACCAGGGTATTGGATTCCCTCCCACTGACCATAAGAGTTGAAAGCTTTGTCCTATTCCTTTGTATGACTGCAGTCCATGTCAGATTTGAAATCAAACTTCACAGCTGGTACAGCCAAAGGAGGCTTTTCATCACAAGACCAAATGAAAAAATAGCACTCCAGTAAGATCAAAACTTTAAAAGCTTCCCTGTGTGGTCTGGACAGAGTAGCCAAAAAAATTCTGACCAGATCTCTGGCATTACAGACCATTAAAGGCTGCGAATGTTTGCCTGCTAACATGACACTCCTTTGCTTCTCTATGTTGTAAATTATAGTTAATACAGAGATTAATTACCTCTTCTTTATTTTCAAGCACCCATGGGAATAAACCGTCTTCTTGCAGAAGATATTTGTGTTCATTAGTGCTACCTTGGTCTTACTGATCATTCTGCCTTCAGTCTTCTGTAATCTTTGATCCCACCTGTCTGGGTGGATAAAGATGAATTGAAAGCTCCAGCGCACAGTTTTATTTTTCCAGATAAGGGTTTGATAGAGCTGAGAGTGAAAATTCTTCATCTTCCCCAGCCTTCTGCAAGACTGGATCCCCAAAGACGTGCTTGATGTTTGGGAACACAGCATATTTAGTTATTCAAACATAATCTAAGCATCACTAAAGGCAGCTAAGTATTATAAATCATTACAAATCTCTAATTTAATAGTGACATCCATTTTCATGGAAGCTCTTTGATGGGTATGAGTAGAGACTGACCGGCTGATAGTGGCTCTGCTCTTTTACTATAATAAGACTTGCTCTTGACACTTGCACATTATTTGAGTATTTACTTATATAGAATTATTTTATCAAAACTGTAGTCTGGTTTGCTGAAGAGTATAGCAGCTTTGGGTGGCTGTAGGCTCTTTTTTTCCAAGCTTAACTGTGCCATGGGGACTTAGAAATGTGTTTGGGTGAAAGTGTGAGGAAGAAACAAACTAAGAACATCAACATGCACTAATTAAAATGGCAAGAATTAAAGTGCTTTTATTAGATGGAGCTTGAAAGGAAAGGATCTTTGCCAGGTTTTTAGCTGCTGTGATGCAGTTTCCATGCTGGTGGCAGAAGCATGGCCTTTGGTGGCACTGTCTTCTCTGGCTTTCCAATGAGGAGCACAGCTTGCGGTGTGGCTGGGACTGTAGCAGCAGCTGGGAGAATGGAGCCTCTAATTTAAGATATTAATGCACTTTCTGATGCAGAATGTGATGGGGTCATCTCTAGATACGAATGGGTTGCCATGCGATCTGGCTGGCCCCGGGCAACGTGTGTTCTGAGAGAGGGGGAAGGGCAGAGAGCTAGCAGATAGTTTTAACAAAGAGAAAACAAAATGGCAACGATCTGAGGAGGAATGGTAATTTACTAAATTAACTGAATCAAAAAAAAAACAGACAAGAGTATCCAAAATGTGAGTCAAGCCACGATAGTGCAAGGGAAAGCACATGCTTTTTTCCACAGCAAGATGAGATGGCTGAGTTGGGGCCGGAAGGAAAAGGCCAGGGTCCTCCAGAGGTGCCATCCCTCACCTCCCATTAGGATACTCATGATGCCCGTAAGGGGCAGTAAGTGGGACCAGAACACTAACTGACTTCCAGTGGTTCACATGATGTTCTGATGTGGAATACTGACAACAAAAAATCACAAATCCACAACACAGAAATACTTTTGTTACTATTTTGTTTTAAAAAATGTGAAAGTAGAAGGGTCTTTTCCAGTAGTGGTTTGTGTGTAATGTACTTGATGAGGATTAGGCAATTTCAGAGATCTGTTTCAACAGCACTCTGCACATTACAGGAGCCATCAGCCTTTGCATTATACATCAGAGGACACAACCTGGTTTCAGATGGGATAGGGTTGATTTTTTTTCTTCATAGTGTCTGGGATGATGCTACGTCTTGGCTTTGGGAGAAAAGCCATGTTGATAACTCACTGATGATTTAGTTGTTGCTGAGTAGTACTGTGCATATATGCCAAGGACATTTCATTTTTTTCAGTTTCTTGCACTGCTCTGCCAGTGGGAGAGGTTGGGGGGGGCACAAGGACTTGGGAAAGGACAAAACGAGGAGAGCTGACCTTAAGTGGCCGAAGGGGTATTTTATCCATTATGAAATAATGAGGGGGGAAAATTAAAACTTGATAAATGGTGGGGAGTTGGCTGGTTGGAGACTGGCTGGGTGTCGGACAGCAGGTGATGAGCAATTTTATATGTGTATATACGTGTATTTATATAATATATATGTTTTAATCTATATATCTTCTTACTTACTATTATTCCCTTTTCTCTTTCTTTTCTGTCTTAGTTTTTCTATCTCAACACACCAGCCGTGCTTTGTTGATATATTTCCCCCCCCCCTCTCCCCCGATTCTCTCTCCTATTGCACTGGGAGTGGGTTGGTAAGCAAACAGCAGTGTGGAAAGCTAGAAGAAAGAGAGGCCATCCAGAAGGACCTGGACAGGCTTGAGAGGTGGGCCCATGCCGATCTCATGAAGTTCAATAAGGCCAAATAGCCTTCCAGTACCTGAAGCTGGGGAGGCCCTTTTTATAAAGGCATGTAGTGACAAGGAAATTCTCAAGGAAAGGCCTGGTTTAAATGCAAGTTTTCTCCTAAAATGTGGGACAGAATCTCTGAAATTTATATAAATAATGCTGTTGTCATGTCAGTAATAGGTACCTAATAGCTGTTGTAAGATGCAATTCATGTATTATGTAAAATTCATAACATATTTTATGATCTTGTAAATATTTCTTAAAAAGTCAACGAATAAGCTGCTGATTGGGCACATCTTTCTTCTGACTGATGGGGTCTCTAGAGGATAGAATATGTTTTCTGCAGACCCTCTGAAGACTTGCTTTAGGAGTACTCTGATGCATACTGCTACTCTCAGGAAGTATCTGTGTCCTGACCGGGGGCTGTTTGAGACTCCCAGCAGGAATTAGGCTCCTCACCATAGGAACTGCTCCTTTTGTCTGACTTTGTGGGTGGCAATTTCTTTTAATAGAATAGTCAACAAGTACAGAAAAAGCATTTAAAAAGCAAATCACAGGCTGGATCACTTTTACCCTGGTTTATTCAGGAATTTTTTTATCCTGGTTTCTTTGACGTGCTGGATATCCCCACCCTATTTTTTATGTCCTTGGTGGGGTGACCCGCGCATCCTTGGAAGCAGATCCCCAACTACGCATTCCACAGCTGAAATCGGGAATTCCCCAACAGATCTCATCCCCTGTGCTTAGTTGTTGAGGAATCACCATGCCCCAGGTAGCTATGCAAGCATACAGATAGGTTTTAGTTATAGAACTGATTAACAATTATATATGTGTATGCATTTCCATTTTATAACCAATGCCATTTGGTTGATTGCCTGTTTGCATATTGTATCTTTGCAGTAAGGAGGAAAAAAGGGTAGAGAACATGGGAAGGGAGGGGATAACATGGGACTCAAGGGTCCTGTCTATCGAATGCTGCACTAATTGCTTGTAAAGTAATATTACTAGCTGGTGGGTTCTCTAGCACTCCTGATTTTGCCATCTGGAAATTCATAATTAATTGATTTCATTTTTAAACTTTAAAAATTTGAATTGGTGACTTTGAATTTAAAGTACATCTACAGTCAGAATACTAGGTGTTGTGGTTTTATTTAAATCTTTTTTTCTTCATGGAGTTTATCTGTTTGTAGTGTGTTTTCATATTTTTCCAGCTGCAGAATCAATGCAGGTACGGCAGAGCAATCTGTATGCCTTTGTCCAGTGCATAATAGAGCTGGCTGGTAGGCAGCAGTCCCTTTTCACAATAGCCTTTGAGATTTTTAAACTTGTTTTCTTGTTTCTCAAACTAAAATTGCTTTCAAAGTTTTCTGAAAAGGAAAATGAATTGCTTTAAAGGTCAGTTTGTATGTTTTCCTAATAGTTATGGAAGTTATAGGAGGAAAAAAGAAAATAAGTCAGCCCACGATTGATTTACTTTACAGTACTTTACCAGAGGTATACAACTCTTCAGATCGCAGACTGCAGTTTATAAAATGTATTTTATGCCTCAAAGGTCTGGAAGGACCCAATAGGATTTAATCCACAGACCTGCTCTATGACATGCTATTTGATTTCCTCCAATGATTTTCAACTTGCTTCTCACAAAGTAATCAAAAGAAACTTATGGTTTCCAGTGTTGATACATGATAAAGAGTCAAACTGTGTGCTTCTTTCAAAAGATACTTTTTTTTAATACCAAAAATAAAAATAAAATACACGATTGGGAACCATAATGGACTAACATTTGAGTAAGAAGATATTTTAACCATTTAATTTCACCTTTTTCTATTTTCCTATGATTTGTTCTTCTGTAAACATATTCTCACAGATATGGCAGATTGTCCTCCTGAAGACAGAAGCATTTGGGGTTTTTAAAAGTTTGGTAAAGACCTTCTAAGAACTTTTCAGTCAGGGAGAAAGAGATAGCTGCATTCTACCATCTTAGCCATTTATCCATCAGAAACTGAATTTTTGGTAAAACTTGTAGAGCAGTTTAACTGGCCTTCTTTCCTACTTCTATTGTTGTCTTAGCCTTCACGCTTGCTGTCACAGCACCAGGGAAGGAAGATTTCTGTGCCATGTGCAAGTAAGCCTTTTGCAATTACTGTTGCTGACACGCAATGTATGTGCTCCAAGTGCACAAATAATGTCTGTGGCTCTGGCACAGTCCTGGATTCAGGACATCAATTCAGGTTTTCAAAAGAGTCCAAAATTTTTGCAGCATAGTGATGTGCTTTTAATTCTATTTTGTGTGAATCTGCAAGGCCAGTAAAGCCACTGTTTCCTCTCATGCTTTGCAAAGGGAGAAAATAAAGGAATGGCTGGCTCCTGGGAATGCAGGGCTGGTCACTTGGAAACTTGGAAATTGCCATCAGCAATTGCTGGTTAACTTTCTTGGTGTTATGACTAAGTTCTGAATTCAATGCCATCCTGAAACCTTCTTGGTACAAACACATGGAAATCATTCCCTTGACTCAGCACAGGTGATGTATTTGAAGTAGCTGCACAGTGACAGTAATACTGCCTGGGTATGAACAAAAGAAAAGTCCCCACTGAGCTACTGCTAGTATTTGCACCTTCGTAAAGCAGAGACATTTTTAGAAGCAAATCCATCAGCATATATTGTCTAGAGGATCAAAGGATTCAGGCTTTGTATGTTTAATATTAAAAAAAATGGGCTTCTCTCTTGCTTTTCCCTTAGCAGTGCTGTAGGCTGTATCTGAGTGCTTTCAAATGCTGTACGTTTCTTAGCTCATAAGCCTTCTTGAGTTTGGTGGTGCTGAATGTTGGAAGGAAATTTGGATTTCATTTTACAAATTATGTTCCTAATGCTGTGTTGGAAAATCGTATATAGAAACATGACTAAATACCCTGCTATAGGATGTGCTTTTCTCTTCTCTGAGATAAAGCATGGGCAATGAAGTGTCTTCTCATAGGAAAGTTTAAGGACTTTTATTAAAAAAAATACTTTGTGGGGGATATATGTATGTAATTATATACATATTGATTCTAGATAAAGATCAAGGTATAATGATTCACAGTTTTATAGCCCATCATAAGCAGAATACAAGCTTGATGTGGTTGAAGTAGTTTATGTTGCTAAGGATGTATTGTCTGGTCGTAGTCCAACTAAGTGATGATCCAGGAACGAATAACTGAAGCCGTGTTATTATTCATCAGATAGAAGTCCCCTGCCAACCAGAGATAGTAAGTATAATTCACAGAGGTTGCTGTGTGAGAATTTAACTTTGGGAATCTAAATATTCACAAACTGAATGAATAAATGTCCGATATTTACTGTGGATGAAGAGACACCTTGAATCCAAATTCACGGAAATATTTTCTTATGCTCAGCAATAAAATAAAAGACTGGAGTCAGTCTTATCTGCTGTCCACTGTCCATCTTTCAGCTCAGCTGTGGTGATTATATTGTTGAAGCTTCATGGTGAAAAATAGCAGAAACTTGAGATATATCACAAAAGCTAAGATTACAGCTGTCAAATGAACCAAAAACCTAAAGTGTAAACTTCAGAAAGTGTTCTATGGCCTGCCTTTAAACACTAAACCAGTGCCCCTAAGTGTTTTTGGCCTCTGAACCCTTTGCAGCTGTGGGAGAGGAGTAAGGGTGTTTCCTCCACAAAGTCAATGAGAATTCAGATAACGCAAATTGCCAGCTCAGGTGCTCCAGTGAAGGGTCGATGCTTTGGTTAATAGTGTGACCAAGTCTTGTATGCTACCCACAACTAAGGAAGCAAGATACTGCCACAATACTATTCCTTAAGAAAATGACATGTTCTACTTCCACATTTAATAGATCCTTTCATGTTTTCTTTTACAGTGTGATATGTGGACATAGGATAAGCATAAGGACATGCTACTGTTTGCAGGGATATTGTGTGCCAGGTTTAAAAATGTATTTACAGAAGCTTCTGCAATGGAAGAGCCAGAGGTTGAGGGAAAGAGGGTATGCATAATTCAAATTATCCAGAAAAAGGAAATAACAGATATATTTTACGATTTGTCTGTTCTAAGAAATGTATTTGTTTGTGTGGACTAAACAAGGTTAGACTGGAGAGATCATTTGTTTGGTGCTCTGCAGGAACTCCTTAGAATAAGGCTATCCACAGACCAGGAATGAGTTTAGCTCATTCTCTATTTTTAATTTGGTTGTCTGAATGCCAACAAGAAAAAACAGGCACTGTAAGAATGTCAAATCTGCATCTCTGTAATTGCATGTTTCTGCAGCAGTCTAGTGTAGTAACTGAAGCAGATCTCCACTTCTGAGCACCTGCCATGTCTGCCTGCCTTCTGCTGAGGAGTGCATGAATATCTGGTAGGCTATGTGCTTTCTTCCTCTTGGGCTGTTGTACTGGTTCCTGCACCTGTTTAGCCAGCAACTTCTGCAGCTTCTGGTTCTCCTCTGCTTTGTCTCACGCAGTCACTTAAGGCTTTGCAGTAACTGTGCATGCTTTTCTTCTTGCTTATTGTGTACAAGAGGCTCTAAGTAAGCAAGCTCACAGTTGTCATCATTTCTTTTCCTCTTTCCCCAAGCTTTACCTGTTCTCCTGTTCTCCTACGCTTTGTTTTCTGTTGTCCAAAAGCAAGGAAAGCCACAGTGCCGGAAAATCTTGGGTTAAAAGATTGCTTCATTGCTGCTGTTATTGCAAGCCTACATCTCTCTTTTTCTCTCACTGTATCAAACACTCATAGCAGGGACAAGTTGTTCTTTGTATCTATTCTTTTCATGCCTTTTCAGAATCCAAAGCGTAAGTGGTGCTGAAAATCAGCTGCTATATTTTAGACTGCAGGATTTTTCTGTTTATCTTAATGAACTTACCAAAGACAGATGCGCGTGATCCTCTTTGTCTTATGTGTGTCTATGGGGCAAAAAGCTTTGAGGTAAGCAGGCTACCATAAGGGAGGAATTCACTGAATATGCCTGTGAGAGAATATATGTTTATTGTATTCATGCTTGCATCTGAAAGAAAAACACTTATTTAAATAAGAGTAAAGGGAAGGAGAGCCATGAGGTGTTAAGCTGCAGACCGCAGAAAGCAGCAGTGCAGAAAAGCCCTGCTGTGCCAGTGCCTGCAGAGCGCGTGCTGCCAAGCAGTGCCGGCTGTGGCTGCTGACTGTGGACCACTGATCCATTGGATGAACAGGGCTTGAATCAAAGGAGAGGAGACAGTCTATGTCCTTCCCCTCTCCTCCCCTTTGCTAGCTGCCACCATTTCCTCTACTGTACTTACAGACAGACGGGCATGCACATATGTTCATATATGCCTGTCTTACTGTGATTCATTTCCAGTGAGAGAGATGAGGGGGGAAAAAAACTCTTCCAAGGTGTTCAATCATAATATGTCAGATATTCATACAGAAACAATACAACAACACACACATTAAAAAAAAAAAAGATGACTATTTATTTCAGACTGTATTCTTTTGATAACAGTTAAGTGGTCTTTCATGTGCTGAAACACAGTAACAGAGATATGCAGGAACTTAAGCTGCAATACTAATTGTGAATAACTTCCAGTATAAGACCATTTTGGAGCTTGAATAGGCAATTCCTAATTCATACAGGCAGCTCTGAGGATTTATGCCATAAGATGGCTTTGCAACACTTGTTCTGAGCACAGTCTAAGTGTATAGATTGATCTGTATTTCCTTGGTTATAAATAAAAGGGACTGCTTATACTTAGTATACTTTTCAGCAATGCATCTGAAAGTACATAAAAAAAAACACTGTTTAAATAGCCTAATAGCATCTCTAGTTAGGCTTTTGAGCTGTGTTGCACTGCTGTGTATGGGGAATATTATTAGCATTGTAGACAGAGTGGAATACCTATATCCCATGCAGCACTGTTTTTCCACAATGTTTCAGTGTTTTTTGAACCTGGAAGTGTCTTTTTTTTAATCCCTCTAAATTGTCATTAGATTTTTTTTTTCCTGATCAATCTTATCTAGAGTATGACTAAACAGACAGTAATGAGGTTAAGTAACTTGATTTTTCTATCGTCAAGTTAATCAGAGTGTACTGTACTACCACAGTGCTATTCATTAGTGTTTCAAAAATAAACAGTACAATGCATTTCTTTTAAAATGTACTCACAATGCAAATACAGAATATCTGATGGGAGGCTGAGATTGCACTCATTTCCTTTTAGTGACATTTCCTTTTAGTCTTGGTTTTCATGTGATGTGAGGCTAGTGAGGTGTATTTTGGGTGCTGGATCAGAGGTAAACAAACCTACAGTAATCCTTATCAGCAGAAAAGCAAGTCCTGTACAACACATCTCTGTAAGAGACAATAACAATTCACATTTCAAAATTGATAAACAAGATATTTGAAAAGTGAACTCACGTGCCTGGGAGTTATTTGCAACACTGCATTTAACCAGGACTTTCAAGGGTTTCTGAGTGGTGGCAGGATCCCAAAAAGGAAACAAATATATATAATTAGTTCATAACTTTCAAAATTAGCCATTTGTGTACATTCCAAGATGTTTTTATGGAAAAATATGATCATGGGCAAGTTGCTGATTTCCTAACTAGAGAGAATGAGATCTTAGCCTTCCTTGTTAAAGTGCTGAGATAAATAGTAAGTCATGGGAGACTTCTTGATTTTGATAAACATTTACAGTTTTAAGAAAACCTTAATCAGTGACTATCTTGATAGCAGTATATATCTTAAGAGAATCGCAAGTTAGTTATGTTTCAGATCTAATTTGATACTTAATTATACGGCTTATCTTCCCTGAAACATTTCACAGTAATACAGTTATAAAATGCGGTTTCCACTAGAATGAAAGGTTGACCCAGGGAATACTGAGAAAACCTACTTCAATTAGTTCTCAAATGCTATTGGAATGTGTCACATGGAGCAGCCAATTGCTTGGTATGTCCCAGCCCAGCACAGGCCACTCCTAATTAGCTGGCATGATCCTGCAAGCACGACCAATGGCCTGTCCATTCACATGCCCTGCATCATTAAGAACACAGAGATAATTGTTCGTTGCTGTGCAAGGTATTTGCAGCAGCTTCTAGCAGCATAACTGAGGAGAAATAAATTCTTTCAGACTGGTTTCCAAAGTTGCTCTAGAGTGACTGGATGCATTTTCAGTGTTAGGACTTTGTTAACTGTTATTTAGATAAAAAATTGACTTAACCACTTTTAATGAGTTCCACTGTGTGTGGAAAAAAAGAAACAATAGTTCTGTAGCTGTGAGAGAAGAGATGAATTGATTTATTTTTTTTTTTCTCACCAGCAGCCTTTTGGCCTATTCCTTTTTCTTTTCTCAGTGACACTTCTTGCCTGGGGCAGCTCTGATGGAGAGTATAGTGCAAGAGTGGCAGGCAGAGGGTGCCTCCTCTCTAGCATTCAGGCCCTGGGAACTTAAGCAACATCAGCCAAACTCCATAGTCTCAGGGTTTATCCCTGCCTAGGAGAAGCAGTAATGCTTTCTACGCTGACTGGGAGACAACAGATCTCTGTATCTATAGTGAGGAGTTCATTCTTCCTTCATTATCCATCCATTGCTTGTTCTATACAGAAGAAGGCATGTACAGAATGTTTGTATGAAATAGAGGCTAAACCTGATGTCTCTATAGAGAAGTGTTAGAAGAAAGAATAGTGTCTCCTTTTCCTCCCAGCACTGTGCAGGCAATGCAACAGAGCTTCCAGCCCAGCATTACAACAACCAAAATCATAAGGTATTGTACTAAGTCTACATATGCTTTGCTGTATGTTGCTTCTGATGGTCACAATGCAAAGTTTAGCTTAATAAAGCTTAAAGGTACTTGGAAAGGAGGAAAAGAAGATCAGAAAGAAAATACTGAATGTAAGTGACAAAAAGATAAAATATTTCTCATATCCTTGGATCTCTCTGGGCAGCTGCTGGAGCTTATTTCTGAGGGGAATATTCAAAGTCTTAACACTGGAGGCTGTGACAAACAGGGTAATTCTTGGATATGTAGAGTCATTACTTATTCCACAGCTCATAGAATCATAGTAGGGCCTGGATTGAAAAGAACCACAATGATCATCTTGTTTCAACCCCCCTGCTATATGTATGGTCGCCAACCACCAGACCAGGCTGCCCAGAGCCACATCTAGCCTGGCCTTGAATGCCTCCAGGGATGGAGCATCCATTAGCTCCTTGGGCAACCTGTTCCAGTGTGAAAAAATTCTTCCTAATATCTACCATAAACCTCCCCTGTCACAGTTTAAGACCATTTCCCCTTGTCCTATCCACCCTCATAAGCAGCTGATCCCAATCCTGTTTTTTATTCCAGTACTTCAAGTACTGGAAGGCCACAATGAGGTCTCCCCAGTGCCTTCTCTTCTCCAAGCTAAACAAGCCCACTTTCCTTTCTTCATAGGAGTGGTGTTAGTCCTGTTGGTGCTGGCAACCAATAGGAGTAGCTTCTTCCATCAGTGGAAAGGGGTGTTAAGACAGGAGTTGGGAAGATACGTAGAAAGATAGAGTTTTAAACTTGATGCGAAGGGGGGTGGGGGTGTAACTGGGGTCACTAGAATGGAGCCTGTATGTAACATCCCAGTCCTTATAGGAGAGGGATGTGCTAGTAAGACCCAACAGTCTTGTGTTTTGGTGATGGAGGAGGATGACTCACCCTTTTGTAGGAAGAACGCAAGGGTTGGTGTGATGTTGTATGGTCATGAGGGTATTAGTGCTACTGCCACTCAAAAGGAGGCCCGACTCAGGTGCCTTTACACTTATGCATGCAGCATGGGTAATAAACAGGAGGAGCTGGAGGCCGTTGTGCAGTTGGAAAGCTATGATGTAGTTGTCATCATGGAAATGTGGTGGAATGACTCACACAGCTGGAGTGCTGTGGTGGATGGCTACTGACTTTTCAAAAAAGATAAGCAAGGCAGGAAAGGGGGTGGCATAGCCCTCTCTGATAAGAAAGAATGTGAGTGTATGGAAATCAATGATGGTGATGATAGGGCTGAGAGTTTCTGAGTCAGAATAAAAATGAAGGCCAATAGAACTGCTATTATCATGGGAGTCTGCTGTAGGCCACCCAACGAGGATGAAGAGGTGGACAAGACACTCTATAGACAGTTGGGTGAGGTCTCAAGGTCTCTCCCTTATTCTTGTGAGGAGCTTCAACTTCCCAGACATCTGTTGGATTTACAATACAGCAGATAGGGAACAATCCCAGAGGTTCCTAGAGTGTGTGGGAGATAACTTCCTGACACAGGTGGTGAAGGAGCTACCAAGAAAAAGTCAATTCCTGGACCTGCCATTTGTTAACAGAGAAGGTCTTGTGGGGGGTGTAAAGGCTGGAAGCAGTCTGGGGCTTAGTGATCATGTGATGCTATATTTCTTGACCCTTGAACCACAGAGGGAAGTCAGCAGAACTGCCACCTTGGACTTCCAAAGGGCAGACTTTAACCTCTTTAGGACCATGGTTGAGAAGATCCCTTGTGAGGTAGTTTTGGAGAGCATGGGAGTCCAGGAAGGTTGGGGATACTTTAAGGAAGTAATTTTAAAGGTGCAGGAGCTGACCATCCCCAGGTCACAGAAGATGAGCCAACAGGCAAGGAAGCCAGACTGTCTGAACAGAGACCTTTGGCTGGAACTCAAGACCAAAAGGAAAGTTTATGGTCTCTGGAAGAGTGGGTGAGCTACTTTTGATGATTACAGGTACATAGTGAAGCTGTGCAGGGAGAAAATTAGAAAAGCCAAGAACTGAACTTGGCCACTAAGGTAAAGGACAACAATAAATATTTCTTTAAATATATCAACAGTGAGAGGAGGGCTAGGGAGAATCTCCATTCATTGTTGGACACCGAGGGAACTTCATGACCAAGGATCAGGATAAGGCTGAGGTGCTTAATGCCTTCTTTGCCTCAATCTTTGATAATAAGACTTGTTACTCCCTGGGTGAAACAATGGCTGAATGGTCGGGTCCAAAGAGTTGTGGTCAATGGACTTAAATCCAGTTGATGGCCAGTCATGAGTGGTGTCCACTGGGGCTGCTTCTATTTAACTTCTTTATTAACGATCTTGATGAGGGCACTGATTGCACGCTAAGTAAATTTGTTTGAGTCACCATCCCTGGATGTGTTTAAAAACTGTTTGGATATAGTGCTCAGGGACATGATTTAGTGGAGGGTTGCTCATTAGGGTAGTTTGGTTAGGCTGTGGTTGGACTCGAGGATCTTTAAGGTCTTTTCCAACTTGAATGATTCTATGATTCTATAATCTGCACCTTATCTTTCCTAATCCTATCTCTACACACATGGACAATAGCCATGTATTCCTACAATCAGTTCCATCTACCAGTTCCTTATGATTTTTCACATCTTTCAACCAAAAGAAGCTGTGTTTAAAAAAGGGAGGGGAGATTTTTGTTTGCTTTAAAAGCTTTCATGTACTTACCACCTGCCTCAGGCAGTATTTTAAGTTTGGTTTGTTTCTGTTATTGTTGTGATGTTGTTTCTTTTTTACCTTTGTCACAGGCAGCTTTTGTTTTTTCCCAGTCTCACAACCAAACTACCACAAATAATTTACTCAGTCTTTAGCTTTCCAGACTTTAATTGCTGATGTTAGCAATGCACTGCTCTTGTATTAGATTACATTTTGATTAGATCTGATGCCTGTACTTTTTTCTTAATTTTTGTATTGTGTTTTGAAGGCTGGTATAATTAGTTCAGTAGCAATCAGATGTGAGAAGTTGAAACACCCACTCAGTCAAGCTGAAAAGAAAACCTGTCTCGGACAATGCAGGCTATGCATGTTGAGTTTTTATTGTGATGGTGGTAATTTCTTTTTTTTTTTTTTTTTGTTTTGTTTTGTTTTTCACAGGGTTTTTTTCAGTGTACCCTGAGAATAGTATTCTGTTTTTTTAATGTTAGTTTCTGATCTCTCCCGTGTAGCTGGAGCACTGGGAAACGTCTGTAGAACAAACTATGTTTATTCTAATTAATTGTGTATAGCCAGATTTTCCTATTTAGCTGTTGGTTTATGGAACTGCATCTGTAGGTCCACTTTGAGAAGATCATGAGCGCTATCCCAAAGACAACTCATTTCATGATTAGAATTAATATTGCTCTATATTAAGTCTTTTAACAGGTATTTGTTTTTTCTCTAACCTCACTTGCATCTGAAAAGAAGTGAATTTTTCTGGAAGTCATTCAGATTGTTCTAAGAGAAAACAAACAAACAAATGAGCACACAGCAAGCAATCTGCTGCAATTAATATGAGAGCTGTCAGGAGGATATATCTTAATAAGATCAAACTGACGATGCTGTTCCAGGGTTGAACTTAAGGTTTCAGCTCCACAGAAGAAAATGACATTTATGCTGATTATCAATTCCATTTCAACGACAGCCTTCATTTAGGAAAGATGAGTTTATTTATTTTGTAGATAGATGAGAAATAAAACCTGTTTTTTCCTTGAAGAAGCTGCTCAAGACTTTAAATTATGGTGGCTGAAATATTAGGGAAAAATAGAAAGCTTACAGCAAACACCGACCAGCTGCTTCTGCTGTATATTTAATATGTACTGTTCTATTAGATTGGTTTATTAATATATCTGCAGGTATCTTGCAACAGGGGCCAGATGGTTGGGGAAATGGAAAATGGCATAAAAGAATTGCAAGTAACAATCTACTGAAGATCAGAAATAGCCACATTACGTTGCCTTCTGAAGTCTATACAGCAACCAGTTTAAATGAACCTGGAGAGTGGGTCTCACTTCAGCAACCAGTCTTGTAACATCAAATTCCATAAGCATTTCTTCCATATGACAAGAAGAAACAAAATACATAAAGCTGCAGACAGGTAATGAGTTCTCTGAGAATTTCTGTAGATGGGAGTGGATCGGGGTCCACAAGCTGTGCTCTGAAACAGAACCATGGCCATCCCAAATACCAAGGGGCATACTGAACAACTGCCAGGGTACCACAGCCTAAACTGATCTGTACACACAGTAATACAGTAGGCTGCATATTGAAATTTACATGATTGATTCTATGGTCCTGAACTATAAACTGAAGTGAAAACATAGGCAACAAATATTAGGAAAAAGTAAGTGCAAGGCTTTGTGCCTGCTTGTAGTTTTATTTTCTAAAAGTTTAGTAGCTTGTTGTTTTGAATTTATGAGCTATAAAAATTGGCATTATCAGGCGACAGCAGACAAAAATGTGAGAAGTTGTGGTGCTGCAGTCTTAATAAAGCTGAAATAAAAATAAGTTATACAGGTGCAATACAAACCTGATCCTATTTTCTCTGTTTGATGAGGCTGTAAAGAATAACTGTAGCATTTATTATATGCCCAAAAATGCAAAAAAAAACCCTATCTTTTTTAATGGTCAGAGAATGCTGTAGGTATATTTGTCCAGAAACCTCACCTGTGTATTGCTATTACCTGGTCATTCAGATAAGATGACATGGTCATAATACACCTTATGGAAGATGCCTTGCATAACTCCTGGTTTCAAGCATCAAAAATAGAATTAATGAGCTTGGAAAAGCTGTTGAGGGTGGTCCATGAATGTACCCATGACACCAAAACACCAGTTTCCCTGATCAACTTTTACATGCGCAAATAGTAACAGGACAAGAGGAAATAGTTTTAAAACAGAAGAAGGAAGTTCTTTACTCAGATAGGCACTGGAACAAGTTGCCCAGAGAAGCTCCTTCCCTAGAGGGGCCAGGCTGGATGGGGCCCTGGGCTGCCTGATCTGATGGGTGACATATCTGCCCACAGGAGGGAGGTTGGAATCAGAAGGTCACAGAATCAAAGAATTGTAGGGGTTAAAAGTGACCTCTTGAAATCATTGAGTCCATCTCTCCTTACAACTCAAACTGTTCTATGATTCTGCAATCATTATAAGTTTATCTGTACCTTGCAGCTGAGTTTTTAATAATTCTCTCTGATGGCCATTTAGAACAGTGCCCTGTTGCTGAACCTCAAATATGAATAATTCCCCAGGCTCTCTTCTCAGGGCATCTGTTGAAATTTAAGCTCCACATCCTTGAATGCTAATGGATATGGATGTCAAAATAACTATGGAGACTCTTTCCACTAATTACCGTTTCAGGATTTGTCCACATGCTGGTGCTTAGTGTGTTGAGTTTTTTTGGTTGCTCTTGTTTTTTTGTTTGTTTGGGTTTTTTGTTTTTGTTTTTTTTTAATTATAGTTTGTTTGCTAAGTTATTGCTCATGCATTTTTTCTGCTAGCCCTGTAGATGACACTGAAGCTAGAAAATCCTGAGATTTCAAACTGCAGCAGGGAAAAGGCTGGATGTTGAGTAAATAAAAAACTGAAAGGAAGAAAATGAAACTGCCTCTGCTACAAAATTGTAATTGTTGAGAATAAATCTGTAAAAGCACATCAGCCTTGCACTGTGAAAATACTGACATCATCCTCTAATACAGTTAGCGAAATTCTGGAGACCATATTAGAAAATCAGAAAACAGCATCAAGAAATATTCTTCTTAATAAGGTCCAGTACAAGAATAATTAATTAGTTCATTTTCTCTTTCACATCAGGGGTCTTTGACACAAAAATAAAGAAATCCAAAAGAACACTCTTAACTAGGTAACTGTGAAACCAGGTAGATGAAAGGCCATGGTCAAAAGTCAGCTGATGTATACTTGTAAAGTAGATGATGTTAAACATAGAAACAAAGGCTAGGTCCTTAACTGATTCAAATAGATTTATCTCCATTGCTTCCTTGAGCCTATAGCATTTTACATTCGCTGAGGGTTTGATTCAGTATAATGAGTACAAATATCTATAAAAATAAATCAGTTAGAAACTGTAAAAAATTAAGGCACTTCTTATGTAATGCTTTTAAAATCTCAATTATTCCATGGAATAAGATAATTATTTGACAGGAAAGTACGACTTTATTAGCATAGATTAAAAGTTTAGTTGTTAAAGTTATTGCTAACAGGACTAGACAGTAAGAACTCTGTAGTGAAACATAAGCTGAAAGACTTTGGAAGCTAGAAGTAGTTATTTAAAGTCCAAGATTACATCCTCTTGTAAGAATTTAGATAGAAGAATCAGATTTACAGTATTTAACCTAAATTCAACAAAAAAAATATTTCTACTATGCATTGACTTCTAACTTGATCTGCACAAGGAAACAAATAGCTACAATATCTAAAAATAATTAACTATTGCATATATATGCCATGCTCTTCTGCTGTGAGAAGTTGACAGAAGTTGTCAGAATTTGAGTTACATATGAAATATCACGGAAAAAAAAACAAAAATAATAGAGCAAGAAGGTCCTTAGTTAAAATTGAGTATATTTGCTTATAGTATACTCAAGGTGAGGTTTAAATCAAATGTTTTGCTCAGGGAATAACATATTCAGCTTCATAAATTAATCATAAGTTCATTTTGTAAATGCTGCAGCTGTCCTTCATTCGTGCTAGGTGTCCTACATACAGAGAGTTCTGCAGCTGTCTATGTAATGTCCTTCAGCTGGGGGAAGATGGCCACTTTTTTCTCATCTGTTAGCAACTTTTGATCATTTACTTCAGTTTCCCTTAACAATTTTTAAGGAAAGCCTGTGATGTCCTTTAACTTTCCGCCCCTCTCTTCTCTCTTGGTATCAATTATCACACATCTCTTTTAATCTGTCCCCAAAATCACTCTTGCTTTTTTCGATATATCTCTTCACTATTCACACATGGCGTTACTTCATTCTCTCCCTCATGAGTTACTCAGTCACTTCTAATGCATGGGAGGAAAAAAGGCTTTTCACGCTGCCTGCTGTTATATGCATTTAAGGGATTGTATCCACGGCAGAGAATAAAAACTATGTTTGGGGCAATTAAATTTACTAGTGAAGCATAGAGTTGTCCTGACTGCAGGGCCACATGGCCATAATCCTGAGAGCTGAGAAAATCTTATCATTCGCTGGAGCCATGGGGAGCTGAGAGGCTCTGAATGCTTTGCAGGAGCATACCATGAAATTTATGGAGAAGCCAAAGAATATATAAATATTACATATAAATATTCTTTGGCTGACTTCATGTAACATTCCTGTTGTCTTTTAGGGGCCTACAGATTTTATGATGCTGCCTTTTTCAGTGCAGTACCAGTGGAAACATATGGAGAGGAGAGCTTTGGCAAAGCATGAGTTAATAGAGAAAAATGAGAAAAGTGAGGCCTAGCTTTAACTAATTCCTCTGATGCCCCCACCTAGCTTTGCCACTGGCTACATCAATTGCATTGCCGTGTTCTTCAGTCATGAACAGTTAAGCCAAACGATTGTAACTATGGCAGTAGAAGAGCTATAAATGCAAACAAACATGCTAATAATCCTACCCATTTTTTGGTAAGTAGTCTGAAGTAAAGCCATGCTCAGGTGATTAGTCATTATGCAAATAAGTGGAATCGCATCTCAAAGTGCCATATCATTTTGTTGTCTGAATTTGTTAATAAGCTAATCACTGTGCATAATAAAAAGGATTCTTAAGGTATTTACACATGCACAATAGATGACTTTCAATCTTTTATCAACTTGGCTGCAATAAAGAAAATCAGTTAAATGAAATAAAATGCCCTGTTCAGTACTATGGATTAGTAGTAGCTTGCAGAGTTTTCATTAAAATAAAAATCTTCTAAGAAAAAAATCCTAAACTGATAGACTTCAGGGATTTTTATTTATTTATTTATTTTTTGTCTTAACTAACAGGCTTACATATTTTCAAATATTTCAGTTAATTTAAATGTTCCACTTGTGTGTTCCTCTTCCTGTCTATCACTGTCTTCACTAAATAAAAGATTCACGTGCTGACACAGAATAAAACTGTAATCCCTTGTTACACTGAATTCTTGAAAATGTAGAAAAGCAAGAGACATTTCGATAATGAGCAACATGATTCTAGTGCAGTAGAATTTGTTCAGAAGTAGTTAGTTCCTATCAGACAGCTGCTCCAAACCACCTACCCACTAAAATTCTGCTTTACCTTCCTTCTAAAAAGTTACATAAGTTATTCCATCCAAATGAAAAGAAGCTGAAAGATATATTCATTGAAATTCATTCTACATTTTTCATCACCCTCTCCCTCACTATGTGTTGGTGACAAACAATGGACAAATAGTATCCAGTGTATCTCTGCATCCAAAATATTAAATCCTAGAATCATAAAATGGCCTGAGTTGGAAGGGACCCCAAGGACCATTGAGTTCCATCCCCCATGCCACAGGCAGAACCACCAATCTCCAGATCTGGTACTAGACCAGGTTGCCAACAGCCGCATCCATACTGGTCTTAAACACCCCCATGGACGGAACATCCACAGCCTCTCTGGGCAGCCTGTCCAGCACCTCACCAATCTGTCTATAAAGAACTTCCCCATGACATCCAATCTAAACCTTCCCTTCTTGAGTATAAAACCATTCCACCTTGGCCTATCACTGTTTACCTTTGTAAAAAGTTGACTCCCCTTCTTCATATCATCCCTTTTTAAAGACTGGATGGTTGCAATTAGTTCGCCTCTCAGCCTTAAATCTCATTATGTATTCAATAATAGTAATAGTTTAGATTTTTCCATTTTGAGGAGGAAGGAACTGGAGGAGCCAAAGGCACTGAAAAACAGTGTGTGAGGGTCTTCTCTATTCCTCTATAGCCACTCCTTCAGTCATCCACACATTAAAAGAAAGATATTGCACATTGATATCCATCACATGTGCAGGAAGATTCACACCTAGCATGCATAGTCACAGATTTCAGAGCTGTCTTTTAGAGGTCAAACCAAGGTGATCCTGAAAAGACATTCATTGCAATAGTCTAGACAAATAAATATCCTGCTAGTTTATGCAAATGTTACAGAAATCCTGCTGAAAATGAAGGCTGAATTTTTGAAAAGAAAGACTTGGTATCTAAATTTGCTACTAAACGTCCTCAGATGACCTTACATGCTGATTTAATTCTCTCGTTGATTCCCATAGAAATAGGCAGAAGTTTATCTGTTGCATGCATGCGTGGGCATGAACCTGCCCATCCACACTCAGTGAATGTCCACTGATTTTTTTTTCTGTAGCATAACAGTGCAGGAACATGAAAGACAATGAATGTGCAGCTTCATGCTGGAATAGCCTACTGATATTTTCTTCTCAGTAAATTTCACTCAACAGTTTCAAGAGTGTATTATGCTTCTCTGTTCATTTAGCATGCAAAATCTTGTCTATGTTACGATATTCACCAAGGCAGGCTAACAGCAATATTAAACTCCTGAAAGAGTTAGTATTCCTTGGGGGCATAAAAGCCAATTTCCACTCAAGGCAACAGGAATTTTACTAGCAATTTCTCTGGGTTTGACATTAAAATGCACATATATTGTATCCACAGAATCATGTTGGATCAAACATCATAGCCATCCAAAGAGTTGCTTCTAAGAGCTGATGCCATAACTGATAGATTCTTATTAACTACAGTTTGTGTATGTAATACTGAGAATAAAATTATATTGGAGAAAAGAATAGTGAAAAATCACAGTATCTTGTTGAGGTTGAACAATTATAATACCACTAACTACACTGTTTAAATATTCATGTTTATGAAAGACATTCATTATGTTCTTCATCTGGTAAGTTACTCTCGCTTACGCCTCATTCCAGTGTTCAGTCTCTGATAGAACATTGGAAAAAATCATAAAATATTTAAATATTCTCATTATGTTTTGGACAGCTTGTATTGACAGTGTATCCCATGCTTCATTTACAACAATGCTTACAATTTTTGCCACTTAGAGATGGCTGCAACTCTTCTGAGGCTGAAAGTGTTTGTTACTAGGAGGTAAAATGAACCTTGCTGGGAGTACACAGATTTAAAACTAAAAGACCCTTGACTTCAGTGTAGGCTGTCACTTTTAAGCCTTGCACTGAACCATTTTTTTAACTAATAGGGTAGATAACAATGTTTAGACACACTGCATGGTGTTCAGTACAGTATACAGCACCATCCAGCATAACACCTGCATGACAATGACAGTGAAATAGGACCTTTGTACATTATGTTTTTCTAATCTCCTTGCTTGTGTCTTGTTCTGTCTCACACTCTGCAGTTTCCACCAATTACTGTACAAACCAAACAGGTACATCAGTAATTTCACACACACAGTAAGACACCTGTTCCTGAAAGTGTTATGGCATCTTTGAACTGCAGATCTGGCATTGTTTTTGTATGTACCTGTGTTAGGCATCTGCCTCCCTAGTGAAAAAAGAAAAAAAGCCTCCTTGCAGAAGGGAGGGTATCAAGCTGTAATATCTGGATCATCTCTGTTTTTGTATTGAAATCCTTTCTGTAGGAAAAGCACATTATTTGAAATCAAACTAAAAAAATTGTATGTATGTTACCAGACAGAAGCCAGATACAGGAGCTCTGAGGTTTCCCTTTGGGCAAGCTCTTCAAATCTGAACTCTTCTCTGAATATTTTGAGGAAGGCTAAGATTTCCAGGTCATACCTATTTCCAAATTATTTCTAAAATCTGCCAGGAATACTCTGCACGCAGAGGAGAGCAGAGAGCAATTAGCAGCCATCTCTACCTAGTGAAGGCATTAGTCTTGGCAAATTTCCTCCAGTGCAAACATAAGATGCCAGTGTTTTTGACGTGACTCTAGGAGCTGTGGTAAGGAGGGAGGGGGCTGCAGCTCAGCCACATCATGTTGCACTGCCCTGGGCTGTAGACAGTGCCAAGTCCCCTCAAGCCATGGGTCTCATAAGGGCAGTGGACTCCCTTCTCCCAGCATCCCATATGAAGACCTTGGCCTTTCTTAGCCTTCACAGCCTCTCCAGTTCACAATGTCCCTACAGTTGTCACTGAAATCTCTTCTTCCAGATGTGTCCTCAGGCCCTGTCTAGCTTTTTAAGACACAGATAGGAAGTTTCAATACTTTTCTGTGTACTTATAATGAACAGAAAAATTGTAAATGAGTATATTATGCATAATTAATAACTCCAGTCTTCTCTCCTTCTGCATGTCACACACCCTGGGACACAGGCTCTTTACAGTGGAACACTGTGTTTTTACATATTCAGATAACGGTTTTCACAACGACGCTTCTGATTTGAACCTAAGGCTGTAGGTAGGGCTATAACTTAAATAAAAATAATAAGTTTCTGAGAAGATGTTTGCCCCTTGCTAAGTGGAAAGAAATAAGAAATGTGTCATAGCTACTTTAGTTACACGAACTGTTGCACCCAGTGCCAGATAAACAGAGATGGAGAAACTGCTTAACTTTTGGTGGCCATGGAGGATTTTCTGTTAGTCAGAGCCTTCTATTCAGAATTTCTCAGTGATGCTTCATGAGCCATTTTAATATATATGAACTTAAAAATTTCTTTGTCACTAATGGAATGACAGACAGGCTCTCAGCTTGTAGTGATGGAAATTCTGAAGATGTATATGTAGAATATCAAATGCAAGATAAACCCTTCTTGGTCTTCAAAATAAAAAAGACAATACAAATAATAGCTTACTTTATGAAAGCCTTAAGCTCAGCATACTGAATTTTTCCAAGAGTTGATACTGAGAATTTCCCAGCAAAACTTGTTGCAGATACCTAGGCTGCTTTGAAAATAATGCCTCCTATTTATTTCCGCAACAGATAGAGAGCACAGTAACATTATATGACAGAGCAAATTCACAGCTACAAAACACTCTTTTTCAACACTATCATTGCCATTAGCTATACGTTTTTGCCAGCTATGAACAAGAGTCTGCATGCTCTCGTAAAAATCTGCACAAAGGTGACCCACTGTCACTCCTGCTGAAATGCACCACCCAATGCAAACTCTGTTCACATCCACTGTTTGCTCAGCAAGCATCGCTGAATGTCAACGGGTGCCATTTTTTTCTACGTGGAGGAATTCACTGACACATTTTTGCTCCAAACACATTTCCGTGTCAGACACTATCTTGTCAGACTGTCCCCCTGCTGCACCTGTCACACAGTAACAAAATGTAAGGGAATTTTGATGGGAAAGTTCTTCCTCTACTGCCATACCACCAACATCCTGATGTCGTGGGCCAACATAATAAAACAGAAGGCAGCCTTTGAAGTATCACAACAAGGAAGCTAAGTAGGGTTAAATGTTTTGGGGCCCTCCTACTAAAGTACCCATAGTTGCCATGAAGGAACAGAGTAGGACCAGGAGTTGGAGAGATGCCTTCATTTTGGGACTGTGCTATCTTGTAAAATGTACAGAATAGGTGAGGCTTTTCTAGAAGGGAGGAAGCATCAGCATAGTGATAGAGGAGCAATTCTTTATTGGATATGAATGGAGTGAGAGGAACAAATGTAACTCTAATTTGTTCTGAAACAGAGGGTTAGCTTTCTTTTTTCTTTCATGAATATATTGCAAAGTGTTTTTACTAGATACATTTAAGGGTTTTTTTTCCTCCATGACATTTTTTTTTTATACGCATTAATCATAAAAGGGAGAGTACTGCTTATTAAGAATACCTTGAAAACTGACCAGTGAACTCCCAAACTCTAGATGTGGTATCATTTTAATAGGGAATCTTAGTTGCCAACAATTGCATCTGACAGACTGATTACAATAATAACACATTCCCTGCTTGATGCTTTTGCAACACTGACTTATTCAGTAGTAGTGAGGAAGGATTCTTCAAAGCACAGACCATTGGACAAAATGAAGAACAGTGCCTTCACAAATGCAGGGGAATCAATGATTTCCATTTTCTGAGCAAGAATTGTTTCAACTGTACTGTAGTCAGAATTCCCTCTGGTTGAATTAGTTGCTGAAGTGGAAAATTTTATTTAGCAGCATTTGGTACGAGTCTAGCAAATCTCCACTGAGCCATTAGGAGTGGTAAAGATCTGTCTGTTTTAGCTGAGAGTTAAATTTTTGCTCCTACTGGGGTGAATGTTGTTGTTAGATGCTGCAGTAGCCTAGCATGTGATCTCAAAGCCCCTTCATCCCATCCACACAGAGCAACTGCTTGTGACACAATTAAGGGCTCTTGTGGGAAATTACTCAGGCTTCTAAACTTACCCAGCTACATCTCCAAACTAAACAATTAAGGCTTTTTAATATGATAGTTTATTCTGTTACATCACTGTTCATCAGAAGCCCCTAAGCTTACTTCATTTATTGTCAGCAAGATAGAGGGCCAGGTTAATCAGAGATGCAGGAAGACCTAACGTCAGTTTTACCCTTACTTCATCGATTTTTTAGTTATTTGTATATATATATATATATATAACAACTTACATAAATATCAATAGTGAGAGGTTGCTGGATGATGTTGTCATATTTCGTCTATACTGAGATATCTCCTAACATGATCATTCTTGTCAGAGAATGCCAACTCATCAACATGCCTCAAATTTGACCTTAGCCAGCCCAAACAGTTGCATAGGAAAAGCATTTACTTGGGAAATTGAACTTCCAAGTTCTCTTACTACCTGACAGATACTAAGCTTTCTAGGTCTACTTTCTGTGAGAATACTGTTCCAAGAGGGGGCAGATCTCTACTTCTGGGGATGTTCTGCCATGTATAAAGTAGCTGGCACTTATCTACTTAGGTGCAAACTTGTAACAATCCAAATCACTGGCCCATTTTCAAGTTACTAGGAAATGGCTCCTTCTCTCTGGTTATTTTTTTCACTCACATTTTAGGAGGAAAAAAAAATCAGAGAGAGAGAAAGATTTTACTGTGAAATATTGTATCCTGACATAATATAAATATAAATATATATATAAAAATATATAATCAAGGGTAAGTGGGAAGGAAAGACCATCCCTGAGAAACTCAGAAGTTCCTGATAAATCGTATTTCCATTACAAATTTGATTTAGTCATTTTAGAGTTGTCTGGGTGAAGGAATATTTTATACATTTGTACATTTTGTAGCCAAATCAGGAAGGTATGGATAACCTATTTTTAATATTTTTATACAATTTCTAGAGCTACACTCACTGGAAACGCAAATAAAATATGTCCTAGATCTTCATCAACGTAATTGTGATGGCTCCATTCTGGGTTCAGCTGGAATCTGGCATAGAAAGAGAGAGCAGCAAGACTGCCCTTTCTTCTCCTTTCTCAATGTCATGTTCTGCATTAGCAGATGAGAATAACTCAGGAAGAACCTAACCGAATAACTGTGAAGCCAGCTGGAAGGGCCACCCATCATTTCTACTGCAGTAGGTTAGCATCACTGACCTCACACAGAGCACAGTCACAAAAAAAAAAAAAAAAAAAAAAAAGCAAAAAATATAAGTTTTAGCCTATTGTTTGGAGGTAGCTGAATGTTTTAAGTGAAGCAGAACAAGCAAGGGTAATTCAAAGTGTTATTAGCTGCTTGTCTGCACGAGGGATACATCTGGACACCGCACTGTCATCATGTGAAGGGATACCCAAGCTAGCTCTCTCTGAGCTAGTTCAAGTACTGCAAGTAATATAACCGACTAGCATGGCACTCTGCCCAGACTAATTTATCTGTCTTTTCAAAGGCAGGAAGTCTGACAGGTCTGCTTTATTCAGTGCCTCAGTTGTCACTAATGAGTGCTATGTAACTAGAGCCTCTGAACAGCACACTAATCAATTTAAAACAGCTCTTGCAAGAGCTCCTTGAAGTTGTGTTCTCAGCTCTGTTAATGATACAAGATGTGAATCCATCTATGTAGACTGGTTGTCTAGAGTTAGCTTGCACAAAAACTACAAAAGCCCAACACAAGGTAGAAAACACATCTCCGTAGCTAAAAACATACACTGGAGATTCAGCTTCAGAGCATCATTTCAGAAAATAAGTGTTAGCCCACCCAACAAGGACTGGGGACGGTGCTCCACTTGTGCTTCAGAAATCCCACCTGCAGTCTGCAATGACTATGTTTCAGCTATGACTGCATTTTAAATCCTTCAGCATGCTGTTAAATCATGCCATCAGTGAGAGGACAGCAGAGATCACTGTCCTCAGTGTCTGGCCATAGCTTTGACATTTTTATCAATTTCACTTCTTTCATCTGTTTAATCTATCATTTCCAAAGTCATCATCTGTCTTTTGAAGTTATTTTCTTTACAGGCCTTATCACTTTTTTAAATTTCGAAATGCTATTGACAGGTATGGTGCAGTCAAACTGATATAATGCAATGATGAATTAGATACAGCTGAATTCCAATATCCCAATATAATCATATTAGTAGAAAGTATTCTATAATACACATGAGACCCTAATGAAGTCAACACAGCTGCTCATGTAAAAACAGTAGAATATGATCCACTGAGTTCAGCTGGATCTGGCAGCCTTCCAGATTTCTGAACTGCGCTTTACTTGTTTCAAACATCACAATCACCAGTAGGAGCCAGCATTCAACATCAGAGCAGCACTTTACAGTCCTTTCTAGAGCAGATTAAAATAACATAACCTCCAGAAATATAATACCAACAACTCTATTTACATTCACTGCTTGAGGGGATATTATTTTACTGTGCAATATATTGTAACATTCAGAATAATCTTTATCATATCCTAAACCAACACTTTGCTTAGACCATTTGTAAAAATCAGTGAAAATGCAAATTAATCTACCAATTTTATTTTAATGCTTTGGAAACATTTATCTCTATTCTTAAATTCTCTTTCCTCTAAACTGCAATTTTAGCTGTCCCCTTGACCCATCTTTTTCTTTCATCTCCACCTCATAAAGAAGAAATCGGAATATCTGATCTTTCTCTCCAGTTTCTGCTTTGCCCTTTCTAAAAGGTAACCAATATTTCCCTCCTTCTTCCCTGGCTCTTCTATACTCTTTAACCTTTGTGTGCAGCATCCAAACTATGCCTATTTCAGAGGTTGGTGGGGCTTTGGTTTTTCTTATGTCCATACTCCCTGATAGCAGCTCTAAGATGGAGGGGTTTTTTTGCTTCTCTAAATGTCTAATGTGCTCACTTGCACTGATCACTTACCTTCTAAATGACTACAACATTCCTTTTACAAGTTTTGATAAAAGATATCTTATATAGACAGCATCTTCCTGAAGATAATGTCTGTCTTACCGAAAGCTACTTTCAATAGCTTCTTCCACATCTATCACTAGATGTGAAAATATACTTTTCTTTTTCCCCATGATGATACAAAGATGTTTACTCTTTTAATCAGGTATTTATCATTCTCACCGTTATTTCAGCCAATCACTTTTTTGCAGGTTCCTGTTTATTTATATTATCTCTACACTGTATCTTGAAATGTATTTTGACTGTACTCTCAGTGGGATGGAGTGGTTTTGTGATGCATTCATACATCCCTACAGTGCTGAAGGAGTTATTATAAAAAGCAGTTATAAGCACAGCAGAAGTATAAATCACAATGTCGAGGGAGTCTTTAATTTACACGAAAGGAATAGAAATATCATTAACAGAAACCTAAATTTCAGCACTTTTTTTTTTTTTTTTTTTTTTTTACTGCATTTACTTTTATTCTTGCAACAGCTGAAATAGACACATAGGAAACAGAATTTCTGAATGTGTGAGATACCAAAAAGCCATTCTGATGAGAAAATCTGTGGAAATTATTTTAAAAAGCAACTGAATGCTATGACACCTGGGAGGAAAAAGAAAAAAAAAAAAAAGTAAGAAAAAGAAAAGAAAAAGTGAAAAAGTGACACTTTATTTTCTCTCTCATTTTTATACTGCTTGGGAGCCAACAAGGATGAAACCAATGATAAACCAGACTAGTATCAAATATTTTGTTATTTACCAAGCCAGATCTTGTCATTATTAAAGCTAAACTTACAGTGGCAAATCAGGGAATAAGCCAAAATTATATAACAATTAGAGCACCTGAATACAATGGGAAAATATATCTCTACTACTGCTGTTTGCATATGGGTCCAATACTTCAAGAAGTGCAGTTCATTCCCTCTACCTCTGAGAGACACACTGGTAGATAACTGCTTTTGGAACTAATGCTGTAGCCTTAGAGAAGAACATATTAAAACATACTTTATTTTATCTCAGAAACCTTTTTGTGCCAATATGTAAATAAGATGCTAATCAAGAGATGTGCAGGGAAAACATTCTGACACATCAGCACATAGCATTTTCAAGCAATACACAGCACATTTATCATTATGTTAATGTGAGATCCCAATGGCAGCATTGCCTTAAAGGCATACTTGAGCATGCCAAAGTTTTCTCTTTTTTAGGAGGTGAAGTGGAAGATAGATTTGTCATTCATGAAAATGCAAACATTCCGAGTTACACAGAACAGCCAGAAATCCTAAAATAAATTTTAGCAGTCATATTTTTTCATTTTTGAATCATAAGCAATTTATTATCTACATTTTTTTCCAACTTCTAGAGATGATATAGCTTAGACATATGGTTTAAAGCAGCATTTAAAAAATAATGGTGGAGGGAGTTCGATGCAGTTTGGTTACTAAACGCATTAAACATCACTGGTCTCCTTTTCATTTCCTTTCAGAAGCTATACATAAAGAGGCAATGTATAGATTTGCTAGGTAAATAAATGAGCAAACAGCAGCCCAAGAGCACCAGATCAGAAAGAACTCCTAAAATGTGCTCAAGTCATTTGCTCAAGGTCAAATCAGAAGTCAATGCAAGAATTGGGAAAAAAAAAATCAAGACTCATTATTCTCAACTCGTTCTAACCCAAAAGTCAGATAATACTCCAAAGTTTTAAAAAAAGTTCCAAATGTCATATAAATCTTCCCTGAAAAAAGATGCAAATCTCAAGGATATGGTTTATGGTAAGGTTCAGGGAATAGCTTATTCCTGTGAGTTTTAAGTAATGAGATTTAGCTATAGGCCTGCATGAGGAAATGTCCTCAAACTTTCAGATATCCAAGTTTAATTTGAAAATATATTTGACAATGATATGTCTGCATCTCCTTACATTTCTCCTCCTACTTCTTTCCAAAAAGTGAGGGGCAGAAATTGCCATGAAAATGCATACAGTCAAAAGTAAAGCAAACCCTTCCAATACAGTTCCTGTCAATTTGCTCAGTCACTGAATCGAGGCCTTACTACAGCAACTAAGTGCACATAATGTGCATAAATGCATCAACAATCGTTTAATATACTATTAGATGTCTTAGCTTTCTTTTATCTTCATTAGTAGGCTGTTCTAGAAAATCAGACCCTAGGTCCCAGACATTTGCAAACTAAGAACTATCCTCAGAACACTCATAAAAAGGTAAACTAAGAAAAAAGAACAAGCGCTTTGTTCTTCCTTCACAGACACAGAGAAATTGTTCATGAAAGGGTCAGAGGACGCACTGGACAGAATTGGTGGGTTAGATTTCTATTTTAACCAATGCACCAGATACATCTTCATTATGATAATACAGTTTGCTGTGGACCACAGCTCTACTTTCTATTATGTTGCTTCATTAGAATGGCTCTAAAGTATCAGAAAAACATTTGGGATTGTCATGGATGATTACCAAATTCAGAATCAGTAAAAATAAAAAAGAATAAGAGCAGCCATGTCTTTGTGGCAGTTCATATCGTCAATAAAAATGCAATGTGAAGTTTTAAGGTAGGCTTAATTTTGGATCATGTAAATGCACAGGGTGTAAACAGGCAACGTTTCATAATTTTCTTTCTTTTTTTTTCATTTCTTTACTTAATCTTATGCTATTTGACTTTGTTCTAACATCAATTTGTACATTAAGGTAGACGATGGTGGTTTAGACTCGCAAACTTACCACAGTCAAGGAAACAAACACAATCAGCCTGTGAGAATACAGCATTCACTGAGACCGTGGCCAGCGTCTCTATTACAGGGAACCTTCAGTAAAATGGGATGTTTTTATGAAACAGAAAAAGTGCAATTGGCATCACCTATTAAAGCCAAACAAAAAAGGGCATTCTGTTTTAGGAGGTTTATGAGGAACAGTATAAGCACTGAGCAGTGGGAGACCTCAGACAAGTGAAAATAACCTGGCTGAGAAAGACAGGAATATCTATTAAAGGAAACCACAAGTTAACAAGATAATTGAAAGCAGAAAAGAAATGAATTGTTGTATGGATAGAAAGCTCACTAACTAAACAACATAGCAACAGAGAATTATTAGTCGTGCTCTTTACTAAAATGAGGTGATTTTATGTCAGCTTTGCTGCCTCAGAGCTAGTTTTGAGCCTTTTCTTGCTATTGGCATTAACAAGCTGAAAAATCCAAACCTGTGTTTTAAGTTCTTGGTAGCCTGTGCATTCAGTTCATTTACCTTTGTGACTATCAAGTAAAGCATGCAATTATTTTCCCATTATCCATAATCCTCCTAGTTACAGGAAATATTTATAAAATTAATGAAATAGTCAAGGTAGAAATAAAATATAATGACTCGATGTAAGGTTATTGGGATGTCAAATCATCAAGAAAAGGCCTCCTAAATCAGCGCTTTCCTTAGAAGACTTGCAGCAGTCATTCTACACGACAGGATGGGGCTTAGCTCAGCATGTTGCTAAACAGAGGTGGCTAAACATTGATACTGCCTCATACTACACTCAAGTTGCTACTGTGACAACAGAAACGCCTCTCCTATTGCTTCCAATCCACACCACCACACTCAAACTGAACTGAGCAAAAAGAGTGCCTGCTGTTCTTCACAGACATTTAGTCACAGCTGCCTTGAAGGCCTGCTTCTCAAGTTGTAAAACTAATGTAAAGGCTTTTCATAAAGTAATGGACAATGTGCCTTCCTTATCTAGCTGTGCAGGTAAACACCCAGCTTCATGAGCACTGGCTGGGAAATATTAACCATACAGATCTTCAGGTGCTAGTGAACAATTCACTTGGATCTTCATTGCAGCATACTATAGATAATCCTGTATTTATTAACGCATAATTAAATGTAAATTATAGAGGAGGTCAAAGTACAGCTTAGAACAGACTGTCACAAGTCGTTTTTTCATACTGCATTAGCATCTGCAGGCCTCGACAAAGGAAGAGGCTGGGCTGTATCATGCTTTGCCAATGTGGATCCCTGCTGATACAGCAACCCAGGTGTGCCCAGGACAGTCTCACCATTTAGATGGGCAGGGTAGACGCAGAGCTGAACTACTGAGCAGTATGATGTCTGGAATCAGCAAGTCCTTAGTAGAAACAGCCGAAGGGCTAGCGATAACATCTCTGTATCACCCATTGCAAGGCTATGTCCCAGGGCACTGGGGTTAATTGCTGGGAATGTCAAATGAGAAAGGTTAACAGTGAGCTTAAAGAAATTGTAATATTGCTGGTGAACTTTCTGAGCACTGGGGTAACGCAGTAAGATACTCTAAAGCAATCAGTGTGGTTTTTTTTAATTATTTTTTTATTTTTAATTTTTTTTTATTTTATTTTTGTATTTTATTTGTTATTATACATGCTAACATATATACACACACACACACATAGGTCACTCTGAAAGTAATGCCTCCTACTTATTTCCATGGAAACTACATGGAAACAGAGCACAATAACACTATTTGACAGAACAAATTCTCAGGTACAAGTCACTATTTGTCAACACAGTCACCACCATTAGTTATGAATTTTTGCCAGCTATGAAAAAGAGTCTGCATGCTACACTCATTAAAGTCTGCATGGCTATATGAAACATGGCTTTTCTTTCATGTCACTGTCACCTGTGCTGAAACACGCTACCCACTGCCTCACTCTATTCACATCCACTTTTTGCTCTCCATAAATATGCAGCAAACATCAGTGAATATCAGTAAGTGCTTTTTTTTCCCACATAAAAGAATTCAATGACACACCTTTGCTTCAAATGCACTTCCACGTCAAATGTTGTTTTCTCAGGCTGCTCCTATGCCGCCATCTGTCACACAGTAACAAAATGTAAGGGAATAATGGTGGAAAGGTTCAACCTCTGCTGCCATACCACCATCTGCCTCTGACATTGTAGGCCAACATAATTAAATAGGAGGCATGATTTTCAGAGCAAGCATTGTATATTCATGCTCATGTATTTATATGTACAAACAGATACACAAATAATTTTTTTCATTCTATCAATGCTGGCACATGAACTAAGAAGATTAGTGCTTCTTGTGAGTGCTATCCTGTCAAGATGCTGCATCAGCAGCTCTAAGAGAAGTGCTCTTTGCCTGTGAGTATCACTATTATACTCATCTCCTTCCTTACATCAAAAAGTTAAATACATTTGTAATGCGCCTGATGCTTTTAGGTCACCTAGTCAAGAAGGTTCCTGAATTTTCAGCACTTTTAAGGATTACTTTGTGACACATTCTTGTAAGTAACAATTTTTTATTCCAACTACAGCTCATTTTTGTTTTACCTTTGTGCCCCAGTTGGGAAAAGGAATATCCATCTTCTTTTCATCTGGAACTGTTATTTGACTGCTAATGATTTACTGAATGAACTAATGATTATAACCATTCCTACAGAAATGTTTATGCCAGTTGCAATTCAGTCTTTTAATATTTTTCCCTTAAATACAGCGAAAGAAATAAGAAAAACATTTTTCATAACAACATCTGGAACTATCAGTAACATTACACGTGTCTCTTTCTATCTCTACCCAAGATAATCCACTTCAAAATTTCTTTCATATCAAGTGCCTTTAATGGTTTCCTTCTGAGTGGAAAAACACAATTTTGCTTTACCTATTCTATTTCAATTCACTGTATATGCTGTTTTCATTTTCACGTACTACATTTCTCAAATTTATCTTATTGCTATGTAATTGCCTAACATTTAAAAACAGAATGGCATTCACTCCCAGAACATATCACAGACAAGCCTTAACCAGCAGAAGATGCCTGCTCAATCACTGCTTTGAATTATTACAGCTACGGGAAAAATGTAGAAGGATTTGTCTTAAAAATTAACTCATGGTGAATATTAAAAGCACCAAAGATCAGCTCTCTGAACAAAAGAGGATTTCATTAAAACCATGACACCCTGGTCATGAAGACTCAGATAATTTCATAACACATCAAAATGGATTTACCTACAGTGATCAGGATACCATGAGCAGGTACAGTCCTTTGGTCATGATTCACCTCATAATATTCTGTAACAAACCAGGAAACACAGGAAAGAAAATGCTTGCAAGGTCTTCCTCTCACTAAAAGCCAATCCCTCTGTAGTCATTAGGCTCGTACTACTAGGCCAATAACCATTCTAACTGGATGGCCAGAGATTTGACTCAGAAGTTAAGAAAAAAAAAGTTTGTTAAAACAAAAAGGTAGATGTTATTCAATAGTTGTGGAGGCTAGTCTCCTATACAATAAATATTACTCAAGCTACTCAGATGCTCTAAGCAGCTGCTCAAGAGGTGCAAATGATTCTAAAGAAGTCAATCATCAGCAAATAACGTGTTTGCTGCCAGCATTCACTTTTCAGTTAATTCTAAAGATTTTTTTTTTTTTTTTTAATCTAAAGGATTTAAGGTACAGTAAAGGCTCTTTTTCTTCTATGTTATACCCGTAAGTGATAACTACTTTCTTCCTTATCAGAGAAAGAGACCATCTCAGAGTCTGGATAAGTCTGTCAGGATTTACTGGGACTGCTTTGCATAGTTTCTCAAAGACTCAGTGGATCACACAGAATAAAGCAGATTCTGCTGGGAAAGGAAAGCTTTTGCCTGCATGCTGGCTTTGTTCTTGCTTTGTATAAAGTGGGATTCATTTCATTACTAGAAAATTACCAAGTAGCACATTTATCATTTACACTGTTCATTAGCACACAGATGTTACACCTGATTGAACCTACGTGTGTCTCTAGTAGTTACAATCCAAAAACTTCATAGTTCAGGTTCAAGTAAAGCAAGTAGCACAGCTATCAGCATGAACCAGCATTGCTCCTGCATGCTACCAGAACCTGAAGTTGTTATTCCAACTAACAAGATTTAAGATGCAAGATCTGTGACGGTGTGCTGAGGCATCTATTTAAGTCCGACTACTCTTTAATAAGTAGAAGTTCAACAGAGGGTTTAGCTGTTTGACCTAAGCAGTTCAGCACTTGAATCTTGTCAGTTTACCGCTAATTAGACAGAAAAAGAGGGAACAAGTGCCAAAACTGTGGGAGGATGAGAAAAATACCCATTGTGAAGACATGAAGGTACAACTCCCTGGTGGATAATGAAGGTATAGGTGATGATTGACATATGACAGAATAGGAGGTCCTTAACTCTGTTCCCCAGGGACCAGAAGTGGGTCTGGTCTTGTTCAATGTCTTGTCGGTTACCTGGATGGAGGGATAGAATGCACCCTCAGCAGGTTTGTTAATGATAATGAAGCTGGGAGGGGTGGCTGACACACCAAAAGGCTGCGGTATAATTCAGCAAGATCTGGACAGGCTGCAGAGTTCAGTGAAGAGGAACCTGATGAGGTTCAGCAAGGGAAAATGTAGAGTCCTATAATAATAGAGGGATAACAGATTTCATCAGCAGGGGCTCATATGCTGGAAGGATGCTCTGCAGAGAAGCACATAGTTGTCCTGGTGGACAACAGGTTGGCCATGAGCCAGCAGCATGCCTTTATGATCAAGAAAACCAATGCTATCCTGGGATGCATTAAAAGAAATGTGACCAGCAGCAGGGAGAGGGAGGTCATCCTCTTCCTCTAAGGCCACATCTATAGTACTGTGGTCAGTACTGCACTTCCCAATTCAAGAAAGACAAGGATATCCTAGAAGGAGTCCAGCAGAGGGTCACTAAGACAATGAGGGGCCTGGAGCATCTCACTTATGAGGAAAAGAGAGATGTAGTGGAGTCTCCTCTAGGGAGAGGAAAACCCACACCTGGACACTTTCCTGTGTTACCTAGTGTATGGAACCTGCTTTACAATTGGTTTGGACTAGATTATTTGCAGGGGTCCCTTCCAACCCCCCCTATGATTCTGTGAAGGGCAGACATATTAAAAATGAAAGGTCCTCGCAAAGCTGCTCTGCTGATCTAAGTACTCATACACTCTTTGAAATGGGTTAGTCAGTTAATTCATAATCTGACCACAATTAATAGCAGTAATAAAAGTGTGGTATTTCTTCATGACTTTAAATTATTCTCTCCACCCAAGAATGAAAAGTATTGCAAAGAATGCTGCAAGAGTGGGTAAAAGCCATCTACATCTCCCAGTCTGTGTATGGATGATGATCTGATGCTGTATTAGCATTTAATTTTCTTGTATTAATCATGGACCCAGCATGCTTTCTTCATCCATGAAAATGTATGATTCCTGCATTAATCTTGAAGCTGACATTGCCAAGCCCCACACATACGCACACCATCCCTTCTCACAAATAGCAGGCCAACACAGAACTGAAATCGGAGTATATAATTGTGTACAAAACCACATATTTGATTACTAGAATAACAGAAAACTTTCCAAACAAAAAGCTACTATGGTGTGCAGTTAATGATCTTTTACTGTCACAGCATCTATGTAAATAAAGGTGTTCTTGCTTTAGCTCTAACTCCCCTTGTTAATTAGAAAATTTGCCTCCTTTACTTGAAGCATTCACCTCCTCCTTTGTAGTGGCTGGAAACTATTTGTTCAAACAATTTCCATGTAAGATATGCCACTGATCAAAAGCTGCTTTCTTAAATATATAACACCATCTTTGATACCATTGTTTTAAGAAAAAAATAGTATTTGCAATTCTTTCAGATATACATTTGCTCACCTAATTTTGATGATGGATTTTAAATAGATTAGAACCCTTATCAGTAACTGAAAGGATACAGCAGAGGAAAACTGTTTACTAGGAATATTCCCAATTTCAGAAAATGCAGAGTTGTGACGTTGCCTTATTTCAGTAGTTCTTCCCCCTGTGTGGAAATACTAAATTTGTGTGCTTTCTTTGTTTTTAGGAAATATGATTTATTTATTTCTCATAATAGAGGTGAAAGAGTTTGAGCAGTGAAGAGATTCAATTCCTGTCTTGTATTCAGGAGAATTTCCTGCAGCATGTATGCTGCCTCTTAGGCATCTCCCATAGCATATCCATGCCTTGAAGCCACTGAAGGCTTGGCTGGAATCTAGGTTTTGCTACAAAATCCCCATTGTGTACCATGACTTTTAAGTCTTTGAGCCTGTGGTTGCAAAACAGCTGGGCAGTCTTAGAGAGATTTAAGGGCTTTAGATTTAATGCTGGACAATGTGCCCCAGTAAGCTTAGGAATAAGAAATACCAAGCCCAAGCAGTCCCATGGAGCCTTCTGCTGGCACTTCTCTGAGGCCCCAACTCCAGGCTTTCTCTTATCTCCCACCCTATGTCCAAGAAAGCATTTGAGAAAGGAAATTCTTGCCATTGGAAATAACTTGGAAATATCATTTTAACTCCTCTGACACCTTCAGAAAAAAAGGGTAAGACTTTCCTAAATTTGGTAAAAAAAAAAAAAAAAGCCTTAGCCTCCTTGATGCTGTCAGTGAGGGTGGAGGCAGGGAAAAAGCTTGTATTGATTGCATGAGGTTAACTGCAAAGGGGCTGTGAAAATATATTTTTTCACACAGCTTTAAAAAAAAAAAAAAGATGTGGGCTTCAGAGATGTTAAAATGTTGTTTTGAAGTTGTAAGCTGTGTCTAATGGCTTTAGTAATACTGCTGTGTAAAGTTGGAACTCCAGAAGTTATCCAATGCAAAAAAAGGAGCATAAGGAAATATATTCTTTATGTATGAAGTGTGTCCTAATCTGTTTTTCTAACTATCAGCTTTTATCAGTTGATTAGATCCAATAATCCAAAAATCCTCTTACAAAAATGTGGACAGTCTACTTCTGGAAACAATGTGATTTGATATATTTTATTCACACAAACTTTTTATCTATGATACAGCTGAAGCATAATTTTCATAACTCAAAGTGTGCACACACAGGTTTTTATCTAATAGATTCTGGAAAAGCTGTATTAAAAGTACCACGGGCTTCTTAAGTCCTATTCAATGTTCCCCAGTATTATCTGCAAAAAATGTTCTTATCTGATACTGGAAGTGATCCCTATCAGTTCTACTTCATAAAACTTCTAGAGCTTTCATTTTCATGCACTTTCACATTCTTCACGACCAGTGGTATTGATATGCCATATAACAGCCTATCCGCAGGATGACTGCAGTAAATAAGTAGTACTAAAAATATCACAAAGATTGATCTCGTTTTTCCTGCCCAGTTATCTATGCTCAGATTATTAGACAGTTCCCATGGGCATAAACATGGTCAAAAAATTGCCTTTGAGAAGCACTGCAGAACATTCTGGATGAACACAGGCACTGGGGGATAGTTGGGTAAGTCCAACTTTCACATCTATACATATCCAAGTACTTTCACATGTGAAAGGAGTACAAGACCAGGAGGATTGTCAATGATCATCTAATCTTGTAAACCAGACTACTCAGGGTTGCCCTGGCTAGTTTGTTGAGGTCTCAGCTTGATTATTGCTACCCAAGTGCATTCTGATGCAGACCCCGCTGGCACCATCATGAACACATTTGCAAGCTTATCTTTCAATATAACACAGCTCCACTGTGCTCCACAAGAGCTGATCTAATCTGTAGTAACAGATCAATATGGCTGCATGCTGTGGCCTTGATGTGGCAGTTTATATGAGCTGCTTACCTGTGTGTACCAGGGCACTCTGAGCAGCTCCAAGGCCATCTTCTCACTGTCCTCACATGCAAATAATTCCCAAAATATCCAGGACATTTTAAATGGCTAGTTGCAAGCCTCACTGTCTGGTAAGCTATGAAGAATAACTTATGCAACATTGAATACAAACAAGGAGGACAAATAAGAATCTTCCATTACAAAACAGAGACAGAGGAATGCTGGGTCTAGAGGATTGAAGTACAGGCATGGGATAGAGAGGTGAGCAGTTTCCCAGGCACCAGCAAGGAGCTCTGAAAATAGAGAATGCAACAGCAATGTTTTGAGAACTGTGGAGCAAAGAATTCATGGGTTTAGGGCAAACCAACAAAAGCAAAAAGAAGATGGATCTTTGGTTAGAGTACTGGCAGCATTTCCCTTTGGCTTATGCTCCCTCTATTAAGTATTGGCTTTCAGGAAGGAGATGAAGCAGTTTGGTAACTTTGGTTTGGTAGTATATCATATAGCACCAATAAAACTGTAACGGGGGAGGAACTCCCATTCCCCAGACAAAAGCATTCCCAGCTAATGAAAACTGTGACAGAATCATTACCACCATAGGGGTTCTGATTATATCTGTTGATACAAGATTGATTTTTCTTGGCCCACGGTCAGCTGCTATCTCAGAAAAAAGCTCGTAGCAGATAGCCCACAGGGGGTTATTTTAGAGCCACTGATCTAGGCGGTACTGTTTGGTTTACTGTTTTCTTGTGAGCGCTCCCAGACATTTTGGTGCCTGCATAAGTACGGAACTAGCCAACAGCAGCCAACGCAGGTCATAAAACACGGTAATAGAGGATTTCCATTTCAGCTGTGACTCTGTCCTGAATTCAGGGCGGCTGCCTATGAAGCACTAGAGTTAAGGGTGTTTATGATTCAGGAGAAAGTTTTAGCCCATACAGTAGTTGCAACTTTAATCTCTTTGGCTTTGATCTCCTGTATATCCTATGTTACATCATTTTCCCCCTTCTCACTTTTTCTCTGAAACAAAACATTTATGCACAAATTAGGAAATTTAAACAAATACAGTTCTGAAGAGCAATAAAATAACAGCTCCATCTCAGATATAATTTCTCAGCAAACACAGTGAATTCCATCCTGGCTAACTCCTTAGCCCAAACTTTTTATTTCACTTTTCCAAGTACAGTATGTTCTTCTGCAGTTTCTCTTAATGTCTAGCACAGCTAGACTGGAATTGTGAGTGTGAATGCTAATATCCTCCTTCCCTTAACACAACACTAAATGAATTTGACAGTGCTGTCATCCAACCAAAGCACGAGTCTCACTAACAAACTGCACAAACTCCATCTTATGGTTTGATCTACTGGTTAAAATAAACAAAAAGAAACCCCAGATTCATTGAAGCTCTCAACAAAATTGTGTGTCATGCCAAAGCTTTAACATAGTTGAGGAAAGTAAGGCAGAACTTATTCCTTTTCAAAACTCCATCCAAACTCAGTACCTGAGGAGATGCTAACTGTGCGTTCTTCTGACTTGTGCTTTCTATTCTTTACCGTGTATGGAGTTCTGCACAAAGAAGTAAAAGCCAAACTGATTTTCAAAGCTGTCATTTAAAATCTAAATTCAGACTGTAGAATTGTTGTATCCCCAGCAACAATTCTCCTTACAGATTCTTAGTAAAATCTTTTCTAGCCTCTCTAATTGCCACCTCCCATTACATTTCAAAACTTTATTTATTATCAAAATACTTCCTGTCACCCATAGCAGCAAAAGCATTACCATCTTACAGATAAAGACTCGAGGCATAAAATGATTACGTTTCACCCACTGCTACAACAGAATTTTGAAACACAGCCAGTATTTCTCTCATACCAAAGAACAGCATTTATGCAGATGCTAAGAACCTAACAATAAAAAGAAAAACTTAAAACAGCATGTTAGGAAAGACATCTGGTATGATTGGTTCAGCCAGAGATAATGAATTGCATGAAAGAGTTATGAATTACATAAAAGACCAACGAATTACACGAAAGAATGATTAAACCATTGAGTATTCTGTGCCGAGTTCCATTAAAAGTGTACCTGCTTCATAGTAACTGATGGCTCAGAAAGGCAGAAGCTTGACTGCTTGAAGTTTAAGCAGTACTAGACAAATCACAAATTGTGATACTCACAGAATCAAAGCATGGTTAAAGTTGGAAGGGGACATACCTTAACTTGGCAGACCACATGAGGAGTTTCGGCTGAATTTCTCCAAAATCTATGCCCTATTTAGGTAAACTGAATAGCCAGACTTGCTACGCCTGGGCACTTTTAGCATGGTTGCATCAGTTCTGGTGCTTCCTGGGCCCTCTGGGATAATCACACATGTGCAATACCTTTGCCATAATTCCAAGTTCAGCTATTGCTTAAAATCAGTCAAGTAGCAAGTCAAGGAATTACTTTAAAATATTTATCCATGAGAATATTATAAAATTATCCATTTGAGTTTATGAATACTTACAAGAAAGAAAAAATATAGATCAGATATTTTTTCTAAGCTAATATGACATAGCAAGATGTTGCCAGGGGATGGAAACAGAAGCTACATACGTTCCAGTGATTTTAATTGATGCAGATCTTTCAACTTTAATGCATGCCTCATGGTTTAGGGATTTTTCCTAAGCCTCCAACTATTGCAATTATTTCATGGCTGTTTCCTCTAAAAAATATTTTTAATTTTGTTTATATCCCTTGATGGCTACACGAATGAAATGATTATGAACACTGAAGTCTTTACCACCAGAAGAATAATAAGATTTCCGTGCTTTTCTAAGTATGATATTGGCAATGAAGACAATAAGTTGGAAATGAATCACAGAACAGTTTTAAGTGAACATGAGATCTACATGGGAACAACTTACGCAGATGAGTTGTTCCATTCGCTTTGAGTCTCATTGGCATGGATAACTAGAATGGAAGAAAGCAATGCTAACTCAAACTTCTGGACATGCAAATACTAGAGATGATTTGGCTTGTTATTATGGAAAAGGCTGAATTAGATGTCTGTTATGGTTCTTCCTCAACATGAAATACTTAAATATATATATATATATTTGACACATATCTATGAATGTCCAGTTGCATGTCCCAGTCACAGTGCATCCCAGGGATACACTGTCAGCCTCACAGTGACATATCCCACTGTGTGTGGCTTTCAGCCATGAATCTTTGATACTACTTGTATGGGAACTGCTGAATCACAGCCTGAATCTCTGATTGATCACCTGAGGCAAGCAATGAGTCAGCCTTGGGAGCACAGGTGAAGGCAATTCACCTGTGCTGCTGGAAGGGGTGGAGCCTGGCTCCTCCTCTCCTAGACCCATTTAAGAGCTGGCCACCACTGGGGAAGGATCTCTTCTGGAGATCCATTCTGCTGGAGTTTTCTAAGCAAGCCCAGGATACAGGTAAGCTTTCTATCTATTCTGTTTTTGATATTATAATCTGCTTTGCCTAACTTTCTTGTTTCTTTTGTAATTGTAACATCTTAATATTCATTGATTATACACTGCCTTTTAACAAAGTCTGTAAAATAAAAAAAAAAAAAACATGGAAAACTGAACAAAGCAACATTCTTGAGCGTGTGTAACTACTGAGTCACAGTTTTACAGATAAAGAGGGCTGATGAGGGAGTACAGCAGTAGTCTTAAAGTCAGCACACAATCTTTTGGAGAGGAAAAAAGACAAAAAAAGACAGACAACTCAGTCCTATTAGCATATGTTGTATAAGGTTGTTTTTCAGACATGTCAGACATTATCTGATGTAACGAGCTCTGTCAGCAGCGTGATGTGGCAGTACAACATGGTATGACAGAACCTCAAAGAAAGTGAGTGTTTCAGGTCTGTTTTGTTTAGAAACACTATCTTTTCACTAGTTCCTTACTTTGAAATAGTGTCAGGTTGGTGCAGACTCACACTGCTGGAAAACACAGATATTTTTGCCATGCTGTCAAGATATTCCTTCTAAACAGATTCTGTGAAGTTTGCAGGATTGTCACATGTGTCTCATTAAATGAACTGATATGCTGAGGTAGCAACATAAGTTACTATTTATAGAGCCCTACTGCTTCAGGTATATACATCAGATGGTTCCAAATGCTATGCTGTGCTTTATCTCAGTTCTTCCATTTTTACATGCTTGTCTCTTTAATATATTCAGGTGTGGTTTATTCCATGTCTTTATTTCTAAATACAGAAATAACTAAATAAAGTGAATCTTTTGTTTCCTGTTGCCCTTTGAAGTCCTTAGCACTCATGGGAGCCAAGAAAGCCTTTCAAAAGCTGTTCCATGTACCGTAACAGTTATTAATGTAAATTGCATTGATAGTTCAGAGAAAGTCCAAAGGGGAATCAGAACTTTTGCCTTCTTTGTGCAGCTGGCACTGCATCAGATACAGTGTAAAAGGAACTGTACTTAGTTACTTCTGGTTGCTTTTTCTCAAAGACTTGCAGAAACAATCATTTGCCTTATTTGCCAATAGAGATATGATTGTTAGCAAGTCAGATCTATAATTTTTTTTTAATGAGCTTGACATGCTGTTTCAGCTTTCACTGATTAATAAAAATAGTTCCCCTTGTAGTAGGTCACAATGATCCTGTTAAAAGAGGATATTACAGATTTTATAGTATTTAGAGGAAAAGGGAAAAAGGCAAAAAAGGAAAAGGAAGAAAAAAAAAAAAAGAGGAGGAAGGAGGGGGAAGGAATGTGAAAAAGGAAAAAAAGGAAAAAGCAAGTGAGTGCAGCATACAGTGGGAATCAACCAGCTCTTCCTTTGGGACTCTATCACTGCAGCTCCAGGATAAAATGATTGTTCCTCAAAGATGAGTGATAGCATGATCTACAGGGTAGGCACATACAGGGTCTTTGCATCAGGGAGGGTTTACCACCACTAAATCTTGCACTGAAAAAGGGCTTGGTACATGTCCCACTGTACAGGAGCCAGAAAGAGCATCTCAGCAGCAGGCTGGCTGTCAGGTGCCTCTTCATCACATCCAGAAAGGATTATTTAAATGCGCTAACTGTAACATAACAAGATGGAGACCCTCTTGAAACCACTCCCATTACATGCTGCACCACAGCTACAGATGAGGCACAGAGATCTCCTACAGTAATCTCTTGCATTGTATTCATCTGATATCAGTACAGTGCCTCCACTTTCACAAGCTGTTATGGCAGGAATTGCTCTTACCATCCAAGATAACCTCTCCGTGCTCTAGAAGGTATTCGTCTTAATTACATGATATGATGATCAAATATGCTTGCTTTTTTAAATCACTGTTTGGCTGATTTATTTTATGCACATTCAATCTAATGGGCAAGTATTTTCAAAAGTAAATAAATTAACCAAGTCTTGAAAAACCTACACAACCCAATTCCACAATCTGCTTGCTGTGCATTAATCAGGTAGCAGTGTATGTGAATATTGATATGTAATTTAATCTTGTAAACTGTCCACAACTGAAGACGTTAAGTTTAGGGATTCCATATCAGGCCCTAGGTCCATGTTCAAGTATAGAATCCACTGCTTTACAAAGCAGGGAAACATGAGTTTAAGACCGTACTTCTTAATCACCTGAACTACAAACTTGAAAAAAATATATCAATGATAGTTTGCAAATAAAGATAGAATTACTGAGGAGGGAGCAGTGCTTCAGAGAAGATGAAAACAAGAGGGGAAAAGCAGCTGTTAACATCAAATATAAACACGTGACCAATGCTCTGGCTTTGTGCATACGGACTGAATGCACTTCTAGACAGGTTAGTAATGTTTGCAGTGGTCTTAAGGGAAGAATCGCTAATGGAAGAACATTCATCATTACCACACAAGCTGAACTGAAACCACAACAATGTTAGCAAAGTTAACAACAGTAGGTAACTACCAAGTATGTTCTTAGGCAAAAAAATATCAACCTCTATCATAGCAGGAATAAAACACTTTAAAATGTCCCACTTGGAGGCAGTGCTTTAATGATACACCTGGTCTATCCACTGAGCTGGTGGCACCTCTGGGAGAGTGTGTTTGAGAAAGGGCAAAACACTAGATAGGCAGAGGAAGAGTGAGGAAAAAATAGTATGAGAAATGATTCTGAAGTCAGAGGAGGGAGAAAGAGGTGCTCAAGGTGGAGTCTTCTGGAAGAGTACAGCTGTTGGAGGATCCACAGAGGAATGGGGATAGAAGAGGGAAGTGGTGGCGGAGGGGAGATGCTAAGGACTGCCCACAGGATCCATTACTCTGCTTTGCCCTGGTAGGGGAAAAGTAGAGGAGTTTGGAACAAAGTTGAGCCTAGGAAAAAGAGGGGGAAGGTATTCTATTTTGGTCTTTGTTCCTCGCTCTCCGTGTCCATTTTAATTGGTAGTAAATTAATATTCCCTAATACATATTTTTTTTCTGACCAAGATGGCAATGGATATGCCTTTCCCTGTTGATATCTGGACCCATGAGCTTTTTCATCCTATCCTCTTGCACTGTGCTACTGAGCAGGGGAGTGACAGAACAGTTAGGTGAGCATCTGGCTGCTGGCCAAGGTTAATCCACCATACACATCTATTGAATCATCCATCCAAGAAGAATAAGGATTCAGTTAGAGCCCAGAAATCCAGCTGATGCTACCAGCACCTGCAAATGCATGAGTCTTGCTAATTTTCTCAGTAAATTCTAAGATACACAGCTGGAAAAGTAGTTCCATGTAAGTTTTGAGGTAAAGAGACTACAACCAAACCAGCTCATTTCCCTCTCACATTCCAAGAAGTATCACTTGAAATTGAGTTGAAACATCTTATTTCTGAAAAGAAACCAGTGATTTATGAAGAACCCTGATTTTTTGCTTTGATTAGAGATGGCTTATGAATTGTAACGCATAGAACAGATCTTCTCTTGTCTGGTCAGGACTTTCGTTTGATATTCATACAAGTGAACCACTTATATGCATTACTTGATTTGTTACCTTATTGAAAGCTTAAAAACAGGTTACAACCCTTCAACCAGCTGCTTTATCTGACTCCCACTCAATAAGCAGCAAACAGTGGCTTGTAATGTTGACTTTAAAAACTTTAAACACCTGTTACCCTATTGTGAAGGTCAAGAACAAGATGCATAAATTTCCTAGGGACAGAGAGTACATGTATAAAACACAAAGATGGACTGGAGCTAGAGGAAATAAATTCACAATGCAATAATGAGATATTATACAGTTAAGAGAAAAATTGCAAAAGCTCACCGTTTTCTTTTAGGAAAAAAAACTGTATCAAAACCTCAGAATTTATTACTGCGATAGACATCATACAGAAGGCCCTGTATGTATCTTAATGTAGGGAGGATAGTCTTCCTCTCAGGGCAGTGTGCATTTCAAACTCAATATTCATTCATTTATGTGCTTTAGAATAAAGTCAAATGTACACAAATGAAAAATATTAAAAAAGCAGTAATGAACATGAGTTCAAACTAAACATACTCTCCTTTTTCATATTCTATATCCAGGTGGAGCTAAAAGATCTTCACTCAATCCGACTTTTCATATTTCTGTACAATGAGGTCCCAAATCCAGGAATGATTTTTTTTGCTGAGTCCTTATTTTCTGCAGAAATCAGTGCACACAGTTTCCTTGCTAGGTAGTATTTTCCTGCCAGTGTGTCTACTAGGCTGTAACAGGAATTGACTCTGGTCCATGCCAGCAGGATGCTTTTCTCTACCAGGTTCATCTGCAAATTAAGCTCTTCCTGTGTCTTACTTCAGAACTACTGCATTCCCTCACTGCTGCTACTTTTGCTGGCACATGCTCTGTCCTATAGTGCTGACCAGTGTTGCTTTCACAACTGTGTGCATGAGCAAGGCCAAGTGAGTCACCTTCTGCATACAGAGAAAAATACTAATTATATCATGATCTCTAAGTTCCTGAGTACAGGGAAGTGGAGCAAGAGGGCAAAGCTGTCTGTACAATCCCTGGAATAAATGAGAAGAGCCTCAGGGCTCCTAGAGGCAGTTCAAGCAGAAGGAGCTACCCACACTATGCCCCTTGCACCAGTGCCCCATTAGAAGTCAGAGCTCAGGACATCTACCTCTCTGGAAGGAAAAGCCTTGCAATGATCGCAACATGACATGCACGTTTCAAAATTGTTCTCTGGTTGCACTGTGTGCCTGGCTTCTGAGTGCCTTGCACTCTGCAGACAAACAGTGATGTACTTTGTGAAAGTATGCAAAACACATGCCTCATTAGACGCTCAATTCTGCAGTGTGCTCAGGACCCTTGTGCCTCAGATCAGGTACTCAGCCAGGCACAAAGACATCAGCATCATTACGCTCTGTACAAAGTGCACTTCTCATAATCAAGAGAGAACCAAAGTTCTGTGCTGCAAATTGGCAGATTTCTGACCTGCAAACTGTAAGCCATGGATGGAGGCTTTCTGAAGTTTGTAGGAAAAGAAGCCTCGTTCCAAAAACACAACATGCAGAGCAACTCTGACTGAAACAAGGACAGTGAAAATGAGAAATAGGTTCCTAAGGATGTCAAAGTAGCTTCCCCAGCAGTCCCGCATCTGTGTTTTTCACAGTTCACATTTACTGTGAACAGCTGAATTTCCTGATTCTCCTTCATAATTTATGTCTAACAAGGCATTCATGTAAGGATTTCTGATCATCCGTTTACCCTTTAATAAGATATGATTTTTGGGACCTGTACCTACCGAATTGTGCTTTGCCAGCTGAGATACTTTGCACAGCATTATTACCCGCTGACAGGGATCATCATGCAGTGACAAAGCAAACAAGGCAGCAGAAATCAAGATTGAAAGTAGATAGATCTGAAGGGTGAAAGGTTGCATCTGGTCTTCAGTACTTCCAGATTGTTATTTCAAAATGCATGTAGCTTGTTTGTAATTGGAAGCGTGAGGTGTTTTGAGTCTGGCTTGTTTTAATGATTGTCATCTATACTGAGTATATTTTTTAAGCAGAAGGCAAAACACAGTGATCATTACTGCCTCACTTACTGGCACTGGAGGCCATTAAATAATTAGCATTTTCCAGTCTGCAGAGCTGGCGTTTCTGTTACTCTAGGTACAGTAAGAGAAGCTCATAACATAATAAAAAGTAATGAGTTTGTAGCAGAGCCTTTTCCAGATCTGCACTACTGGTAACCTTAGATGGTATGACTGTATCATTGATAGATAACAACAAGATGGCTGCTTTGCAAAAGATTATTAGTTGTTTATTTGGCAGTGACTCCCAAACACTGGAGTTCACTCCTGTGAATGTTCTCCTGTAAGGAGTTCTGTGGGTTGCTCTCTCTGCCGAAGTACAGACATAAGCTAGAATAAAATAAAAACTGAGCCAAATTTTTACCTCAGATCTGAATTCATATTTTTACTGTATCTTCATGATTTCTCCAGTTTTACTTTCTTGACATCGCTTTTCATTCTTTGATCTTTACATCATTTAAGGTTGATATATTCACAGTTTGGACCCATTTTCTCTTTGCATTTCTATCGAAAGTAAGACAATTTCTAATTAACTGTGCTATTTTTTCCACCATAGCAAGAAACAAAGCTGAAATTTCCAAAAGAAACAGCTGCTACTTGGTTCCCAGGTGCTAGCTGGAATGTGGACTACATTGGTTACTATTTTTTGTTGCAGTATCTAAGGCTTAACAGCAAGGTTGTTATCTGCCTTTAATTAGCACAATGACTTTACATTTCCCACCATTTTCTTCACCTACTTGTTCCCAACTAATTCAATGGAAAGTAATTTGAAAGAGACAGAAGGTAAGGTGCTGTTTTCCAGTTGGATCTAACTGTATGGTTTTTTTCTTTTTTAAAGAAGGAAACGTTAACTGTCTGTCTGTCCACACATCTCTTACCCAACCCAGCTGGAAGGACCAGCACTGTCATTGCTTTTCCAGTAATTAGCATTGGAGGTGACACATCCTGCCCTGCAGCTCCCACGTCTCCTCCCAGTGCAGTAAGAAGGGAACACATCTCTGCCTGTCCTGCATAGGGCCACCCACAACTGCTCTCACAGGCTGCATCAGCCTGACAAACAAGCATTAATTACTGTGTCCATTTGTGTGCTAAATCTAACTGCACTCTGTCTGAGGAGAAAATTGCATAAGAAATCAATAAGCTGAAGGAAAATGGCTATAAAAATACAGTCCTTTAAGTGGAAGGAAAGTAAATTGCCCATGTTGCTCAGGTAGTTTTGGATTTGTTGCCTGTTTCCATATGAGAGATTTCCTTCCCAATAACTTAAGACTCAGAAATTATTGTTAGTCAGTGTAAGCCTAAAAGTCTGATGCATTAATCTTTATACACATTCCCTTCTATTGCCTCTTGCTTTATTTATGGAAATCGTTTTGCTAGAGTAATACCATAAGCTATACAACTTGTTTTCATGAGGAACTGAAGTTTTAAAAAATAGCTCAAAATAAAAATAGACATGAAATATAATTTGAAAAGCATTGCATAACAATTACAAATATTTATTACTTGTAGTAAATACTGCCCTGGTTTTTATGTAGGTGAAGCTTTTTAATACTTCTACAAGCCACTATTTATATCTCTTCTCTGTCATTTAGGAGCTTAAAAGCTCTCAAGTGCCTCCTCCTCTCTTAGACAATTCACAGGCCACCCTTATCCTTTAACACATCACACATATAAGTAACATTTTTGAAAATGAACTCTGACTACAGGTGAAAGCTTTGCCCACAGCATAGATTAGCAGCTGGAAGAAAACGACTAAAGGAACAACTAATGTAAATATCATAGTGCTTACAGTGCTCATTCCATTGACTAAAAACAGCAGATTATGAAAAATGAGCAAATAATCTGAGCTTGTCTTGTACCTGTGTAACTGGAGCTGGGTGTGCAAATGGCATTTTCATGCACTACTTCTGCACTTGCAGGTGTAATCAGAGGCAGGTGTGTCAGGTGTGCAATACCTTTGCCTTTACTTAAATATGGCATTTTATGAAAAACTGACTAAAACCTAATGCTGACATACATACTGGAGGGAAGGAGAAGGAGTAAAGAAACTATGACTTCCATATGGAAGCCTCCATCTAAATTTTCCCCACTGTCATCATTTGAAGTATCTCCAAGTTTGCTGTTCTTCAAGAGAATATTTTTATCTACTGGATTAAAAAATGCTCCTTGGCTAAAGCACCACCCTCAGAAATCATGCAGTTAAGACCGTGTATATGTCTCTGAAAAATCTGTTGTATAAATGATGCTCCCTGATCCCTCACCCCTGTCTACCCACCAAATAAATAAAGCACTTAAGTTACCACAAAAGTAATTCAAAGTTGATCCATGGCCAGCACTTTGGAAAAGGTTTGGAAACAGCCTTACTTCTTATTTTTCATTAGCAATTCGAGCTTAGCAGTGATTGATAAGAATGTTTAGAATATAGCATTCTGCTTTCAATATCAGAGATCAGCATCAACATCCAAAGTAATTAGCTTACAATACTTTGGGTAAACAGCTTTGAAATCTCTCTGCAAATTGTTTGCTAACTTTAGTATCAATAAATTAATGAGGCTTCTTACTCTTCATTGGCCTTGCAAAATATTATACAATAGCTTGTTTCTTCTTCACTTAAAAAGTTAGTATTTATTATCCTGAGTGTTACATAAACCTACTGGCCCCAGTTTATGCCATGAAATGGTTGGTGCTAGGTAGGTCCCCCAGAGAAGAGGTGGAAGGTCACCATAGGCAGGATTTTAAAAGAAATTAGATGAAGATCACTCAGGAGTGACTAACATGGTGCTTCTACAGGAATTGAACTCAGTATCACTTTATTAGCCCAGAAACTGCTAAAGACCTGGGAATATTAGAAGCTGCTTATAAAATATTGACTTTTTACACAAGCAGATACTGATAGAACAAGAGGGAATGGTTTTAAGCTACAAGAGGGGAGATTTAGATTACGTTTTAGGAGAAAATTCTTTACTCAGAGGGTGTTGAGGCAGTGGAGCAGACTGCCCAGAGAAGCTGTGGATACTCCACTACTGAAGGTGTTCAAGGCCAGGTTGGATAGTGGTGGGCAGCCTGATCTGGTGGATGGCAGCCCTGTCCATGGCAGGGTCTTGGAACTGGAGGGACTTTAGGGCTCCTTCCAACACAAATCATTCTGTGATTCTATAATAAAATAATTAGGAAAATTAAAAGATAGAAACATCTAAATAAATGATTCCTACTTACATAAGCAACAAAAAATTAAAATGGATGTAAACGTATGTAAGAATATAGACTCAGATTTCAGTTAGCCTTCAAACCTATAGAAGTTCTCCAGATGAAAGTGCTGCAAGTTTGAAGTTAAACCAGGAGTTACTGTACTCCCATATGAGAACACTGAGCAAGATTCACATCATTCCTGCTGGTACAGAGGTAGTTTTCAAATTTCTCTATTGGAAAATACAACAGAGTTGTAGGGGTAGGAGTTTGCATTTTAGTACTAAGTATTTCCCACAGCACATCTGTCTCTTACCAGTCATCTGAAAAAAAGTTATTGGAGTTACCACCTGGGCTGAACACATTTTCCGAGATGAAGCATTTTAGTGTACATCTCCCAACAAGGAATGCAGTCCTGCAGCTGCAGTAATCATTGCCAGTGCCATGCTTACTGTCTGTTCTTACTCCTCCAGATCCAGCACTTCCCTTCTCTGTGCCCAGCATCCAGCAGATTTTGTCTACCACCTCAATGACCAAGGAGAAAAGCCAGTTTATTTTTTTCCAGGCACTCCGTGCACTGGCTCAGGGATACAATATACAACAGCTTGCAAACTACCCAGCAGACATTTAGAGTATGCACTTCTTCACACAACTCTGAATTGTTTATTCTGAATGACCACAGTCCCATAAAAATAAAAACAACACTAAAGCTGGTCAAGTGGTTGCAGCACCATGAATTGCAATGAAATGTAATGCTCTTTATTTCAGACCTATGTTCTTTCTGATAATTTCCTGACTTCTCCAAAACAATTTGATGCCTAAAATTATTTTATACATATTATTTACCTTTGATCGTTTTCCAGCATTGCCTGCTATCAAATTTGAAACAGTTTGGGATTTGTTTGTACATCTTCTTGCACACCAGGGCTCTGTTGCATGATGAGGATCGATTCCTACAAGCTACAGGCACATAAACAGTAATTAATGACTGGAACAATTTGTGCTCATCTACGCAGTGCATTTGGGCTATACAAACATTTTTACAAATGCCTGGCAGCTGGCAAAATACTGGTAAATAATGAATAATGCAACTTAGTTAATAACAGAAAACCAAACACACAGGTTTTATTACAAATCAGCTGTTGGTACTTGCAGAAAGCAGTATCTTTCCCCATATTGCTAATTACTTCAAAACATCAAAGGCTTTGAGCACTCTAAATTTCATAGCTTAATTACTCAAATGGAGAGAGATTTGCATTTCAGGTAGACAGACCCATTGGAATTAGAGTGCTGTTATCATTTTATTTTTGACACCTAATTACAAATAAGTACTTTAGGTCACATGACTAAAGAGAGAGTGAGGCTTCTGAGATCTGCTGACATGGCACAAGAGCAATAAAATAAGGGCAAAGTCAGCTTAAAGTCATTTTTTAGAACTCACATTTTGGCAGAATTTAATGTTCTAAATATGCCTGCAATAATCTTCTGGAATCAAACACTGCAAGCAAAGATTCTGGCATTTCAACAGCATCCAAACCACTCCATCTTTTCAACGTGCACTTTTACACTCTCTTGTCCTACTGCCAAAGTGCCCCGTGTCATATACGTGGTGCACAGTGCTCTGCTTGATAAGGAAACAAATATTGTACAAGAACTGTGTTTTGGGGCACTTTGATTAGTAAATCACAACACAACTGTGAGCTGGATTAAACCACCTCTCACAGTTTATACTATTCCGTTGCTGATGAGAGCAGTTGGCATAGTCTCCTACCAAAAATAAAAATAAAAAATAAAAATAATTAAAAAAAAAAGTTGCAAAGGCAAGCTGCAGTAGAATTGCATTTAAAAACTAAGCCATCCATTGGATTTAGAAGAACTGCCTTTTAGGGATTAGCTACAATTTCATTTGCATGCTGCAGATTGGCAGCCAGCATCCACAGCATGCAAAGTTGATTCATCTTCCTCTTCAACAACCAGTCAGTGATTAAGCAAAGCAAGTTAATTCGAAAGCAACATCTGTTTGCACTTCAAACTTCCAATCACTCGGTTGTGTTTGCTTTTTATCAACGATTTAGCTGTGAAGAGCAGGGGCATTTTGTGTAATACTTAAGAATTTGCTTATGTAAAATACAGAAGAATTACTTGTAAGATTTTAAAGAAAATCTTGTATCAAACCACTGCGTTTACGTTCTCATCTGTTTATAAATTGTACCATCTAATACACTTCCACTCCTTGTCTCCTTCTGAGCTTTTCTTAGTCAGACAACATGTGCTGTTTTGCACATGAAAAGCGTATTTCTGCAGAAATAGTCGTCTTCAGTTCTTTGGGTTTGTACTGATCCGTGGTACAATGGCTTCATTGACTTCTACATGGCACTACAGCACCGACCAAATTATCTATTTCATGTGATAATTAGATGCTAAAGACTGCTCGCTGACTAAAAGACAACTTTTGAAAGCATCACTGGATAACACGATTGCAAGCCCCCATAGTCAAAACAGCATAGATGGATATATTTGCAGGGAATTTAAAAGAGCTGCAGAAATTTTATCAACTGTGCTTCTGGATAGCAGCTTCTCATTTTCACAGGCAATACAGAGATCAGAGCAGGAGAGATGCCCGAAGTACAGCAGAGGCGAAGGTGGTTCTGAGGAAATTTATAACTGTAACCTGCAGGGGTGATCTCCGTGAGCCACCATGCAGGTTTGCTCATGTTCTTTGAAGTCCTTCTAAAAGGAAATGCTGAAGTAAGGAAGGACAAAACTATAAAGAAGAAAATAAATTTTGAACGCTAACTATTTTTAAAAGTTCTTCAGGCTTCAACCAAGATTTCCAGTGGTGACCAATGAATTTATGTTTCTCGTTGGCAACACAGCAAAAGGCCCTGATCTTCAGAAAAGTGCTGAACCACCTAGAATATTTATGCACTAATGTGCAGTCTTGGAAGGCCAGTCAACTCTGCGTAAATGTGAAAAAAAATTAAATATGTATTTCATTTGAGTTACACGCTGTTCTTTATTATTATAATTTTGTCACAGACAATATCACAAAAACTATTTCTACAAAAAAAAAAAAAAGTGTATTCTGCCCTGTAGACCTATGTTTTGAGGGTTCTGTGGAATGCAGAGAATCTCTAAGATCATTCCACAGGTGGGGTATCATTACACTTGGGGTACTGGATTTTTATTTGCTTGGTCATTCTGAGATCACTTCATCAAAAAGTGGCTTATTAGAACTTACACTATAGAAAATTATGCATGTTTAAGGAAAATTGTTAATTACGTTAAGAGCTTAGAACAAGAACTGGTTAGATAAACCCTTGTGCTTCCTTTTCGTCTTTATAAATAAATAAATACATAAATCAAACTTGCAGTTCACACTCACTGCAATTTATATATATAAATTTATACATACATATATATGTTATAGGTGTTGTAGAATGATGATGTGTCAGAGAAGCAAACTGACCCTGCAAAGAGTGCATTGGCATGAAACAATTTTTCAAATAAAGGGCATTTTAATGTCCTTCTCTTCTGACTGTGCCACATTGCCTCCCCAGAGGAGGAGCTCAGCACGGAAACTAGTGCTTAATTAGGCTTCATTTCTGCCTTGCTCTTGCAGTTCACCTTTAAAAGTTGAGAGCCACTGCTTTTTGTCAGTTATGCCAAAGGCTGCTGGAAAGCACGCACTGCATACTCTGTTGCAGATCCTTCCTCAGAGTCAGCAATTGTGCAACTCCCTCTCCACTCCCATGCCCCCCAGGGATCTTGCAAGGACAGGCGGTCTATTTTTCTCTTTTCAGTGCCTGGGTCTACCCTAATTAGTTTGAACGAGGCTATATGGATTAGCTAGATCCCTTCAGTAAGAGGCTTTGCGGTGAGGGTGACCTCCCACCTTCCCGAGTCAGGTATGTGTGAGCTCAGAGATAGTTCTGTGGAGCAGCACACATGCTATTGTACATTCTATGATTCTATGCTAGATCTGCATTTAGAAAAGGCACAGGAAACTAGTGCATTTTTTTCCTTTTAATCTCTAGAAACCAGACACTGAATTGTTCCCTCTCACAGTTTTTATACCAATATAAAAGCCACTAACATTGCCAAAATAATTCCAATAGCCATAGGCCTGTCTGGAGAAAATCGGTTCCTGAATGTTTCCTCTGTGGACTTCAGGATTTTTACGTGCTGTTTGCAATACTCATAGTATCCCACCTTCTCATTTCCATATCTAATTTATCATATTTAACATGGTGCTACTAATCATCTAAGCACTACTGACATTTTTTTTTCTGTTTTAATAAATGATTGTAGCCTATCTGCTGGAAAATTTGACTGCTTTTTAAGAGGGATATGCTGCTGTGACAGAAACCAGATTTGTTGTAATAGGATAGCAAAGTGTGCATGCAGATGAATGGGAAGCTCCAGGGTGGAAAAGATTTTCAGTGAAAAAGCTCTGGAAACCCTGATAAACTGCACGTCAGATAATGTTGGTAGAAGCTGATAAGGACTGAAAAGGAAGACAATAAAGCTCAAAGTGGGATTGCTAAACAGAAAGTAGATGAAGTTCACACACACACACACACACACACACAAAAAAAAAAAAGTTTTCAGAAGATAACAGAACTGTGGCCCTGAAGTGGGTTCAGATTCTTGTATTTATGCTAAACACTAGGATCAGTGGAATTTTACCTTGATTGTTTTAGAGGCTTATTGTAGCAAAAAAAGTGAGTTTTCACTCCACAGCTGATTTGACTTCTTTGGCTGTTCTGTGGAATATATATGTGGAAGATTCTGCTTCCCATTATGAGACAGGATAACTTCAGACTCCAGCAAACACTGACATGAAAGCCAATCAGAGCACACTATGACTCCTCAGCACCTGCTGAAGGTTGCCATTTTCAAGAAATGTTCCTGTTTTTAAGAATTCCTATTCTGATTTGCCAGTGTTATTAATGGTCTAAAAAAATAAAAGTTCTGTCTCCTTCTCTTCATTGTACTTGAAACTTGTACTCCTAACACTGTCACCATTGTTAAACAAGTGCTTGTGCTTTTAGTAAATATATTTTTCAGAGATATGCTTCCTACCTACTTCTTATTAAATAAGGCCTGGATCAAGCCTACTGAAGACAGAAAAGCTGTCTTTGACAGAGTATAAAAATTTTATTATTACAAAATACAGCACATACACACACTACAAGTTTGCAGTGTTTCCAAGTGCTCTTCTTTTACCCCACTAAAATGAACTGTGACCACATATATCTGTTGTACCAGACATGACTACACTTGAGTTTATCTGCATTTTATCTGCTCCCTTCTGAATCTCACCTAATCTGTTAATTTCAGTTTTGTCATGAGAAGGCCCAAGCTATATACGTTTCTGAGTGCATTCTTACCAAAGCTGCAGAAGAACTGTTACTTGGAAAAACTGATTTATTTCAGTCATCTTTAACAAACCAGGCTAAGCTGCACTGGGGACATTCACTTTTGTAGGCAGCTTAGCCAAATGTGGAAACTCATATACCATACGACATCTTAGATATCCTAGAGATTACTCCCTAATACACTAAGGATGGCAGTTAGAGACATGTAATTTCTTTAAGACAACTCATTCTTTTCTATATCTATCATCATGTTTCTTCTGCAAAATAACTGTGGAGTTTTTCAACCCTTTCACACAATATGGCTTCCATTAAATATACCGTACTGCCAACACCCATTAATATTTCTTCTAAATCAACAACGTTGATGCAGCAAATTATCGATGCAGAGGACTACACTCTTGAAGATTAGTTCTCTTTAAGCACTCTGAACTAGCCAGGCACCCATGTCTACTTACAAAGGATTACATCTATGTGATGCTTCCTTCAATCCTACCACCTCTCTCCTGGTTCCTGCCTCACCAAGTGCACCAGCCCAAAAGGGATAAAGCTATATTAGTGCTATGATACAGAGAAAGCACTGGGAAAGCAGAAACCATGCTCACCAATTGTCCCCTTAATAATGAGTGCCCAGGATTCATGGCACAAGCCACAGACAGAAGTTTGTCATGAGTGAAGGAACAGACCACTCTGGAGCAAGTACTGATATTGTAATGATTGTAAAGTTACCCTGTCAATAAATCCTTGACAAGGTTTTAGAGAACTGAAACAGTTCATGTTTATCCAAATGGGATGAATTAGAAGAAAAATAATCAAGAGAAATTTGACCAAAGTTTAACTGAGAACAGGCTTCATTATGAAAAACCAATATTTCATCTGCTCTCACAGATGATGACATTTTACAATACCGGACAAGATCTTCAAGCGCTAAATCCATGATAGCAGGCTATAGCATTAATGGGAGATGACATACAAAAGTAGCATGAAATCTGAATCACTTTATTCTTTGCTTCAGAAATACCATTCATCATGGGAGAAACAAGACAAAATTCCCTGTAACAATGACGCTAACAGGTTGTCTTAGCAATGACACCTGAAGAAAAATCAGAATTAAAAGCAACCAAGCTGTCATCACAGCACATGTCTGAGATCAGAATTCCAAGACAATTTGTCAATGGCATTGAGTTTGCTTCAATATTGTTAAGCTAGTGGGGATGTCAACAGAATTTTATTTTAATAGGTGCATGTGTATATATGCATTCAAGTGCACCTACCTACTCATAAAAGACTAAAAAGGGGCTTAGGAGAAGGATATAGAGAAACATTTCATTAATTTTTTTTAAATGTAATATTAATGTTCTTAAATGAGAAAAATATACAGTTGTTACGCTCTGGACAACAGGGAAGAAAAAAGCAAACAAAAATATTTCCTTGAGAACACTCGTAAATTCTTGCATTCAGCTTTTTGGACTCAACTCAAACTGAAACTGCCCACTGCCTGCCTCTGTGAGCCTGGGAACAGAGAGCAAAATCCCCTGCTGAAGGCCCTGGTAGAAGTACCTGACGACATGAGAGCTTTGTAATATCTTTGAATGCTGATTATACGTCCTAAGGAGCTTTTACATGTTGTAAAGTAGGTGTTGTGACAAGTTTGCAGGAGGTTTGCAGTTAGTTCTGTCACAATATGATGACAGATCTATAACAGTGATGCATACAGATGTATAACAATTGAGACAAAGTAACAGAGAAAGATTGAAGGAGGGTTTATAAAAAATTTGGAGAGATTGGACTGCGCAATTGCCACGGTACATGCCACACAGGAGTTAATAACTCTGGATTTCACTTCAGCTAAAGTACTTGCATAACCTTATTTTTCATTCCCATTGCTTGATTTCAGATTTGATTTCATTTAAAATGTATGCCTATAATTTGTAATTTAAGTATAAACTACCATATTGCATATATTCTTATTTATTCTGCAATGTAATAAAGAGCTGTTGTCTGACATAGCTGATTGAAATGAAATACACCATAAATTTAAAGTGTTTGCATTTACTATGACAGTTAAGGCGCTTGCATCATGCTGAAGTTACAGAAGTAATAAACAGCACTTTAAAAGCCTCTATACTTTTAACCATGGAAATTATCTGATGCATTAAAAAAAAAATAAAATTCCACTATTTAAATATAAATTTCTAAGTGTCCTTGTTTCCAAAAATCTATCATTGATTTCACTGTAGTCAAATTCACTGGCCTTATTGACTTTCACTAAAAGCTTCCTGGAGTAGTTCAAAAGCAAAAAAATATAAACATAGGCACTTGACAGATTCAAGTCTTTCCACTCATTTTCTGCTGTTTGTCTCATGCACATCATTTTTGCCCATATTTTATGAAGAGTTTTCACATATGTATTCAACAACTGATTACGATACATACGTATTATGCAGTGCAAACTATACTCCTCATCACAGACTTAACACTCAGTTAATAGCAGGGTAAGGTAAAGGGGCAGGATAAGAAGGCAAAATAGTTCTAGTAATTCAGTCTTTTTAAATGGAAAGATTTCTTGAGAAGATGCCCTACATGGAAGATATCCTTCAACATAAATGTAGCCTAAAAATAACATTCCTCCACAGACAAGCACACTCTCCAAGCCATGTGAAACCAGCAAATACCCATTCGTGAAGCTCAAAAATCATTCAAACTAACCCCAGTCCTCTAGATATCCAGGCAACCATACTGAAATATGAGAAAATGCATTCACTTCATCTGCTCCCAGGCTTTGCTGCAAATTCGAACATCTACACAACACAGTACAACTTCATGCTCTTGGTCTTGTTGACTTTCTGCATACAAGGTTCCCCTAACCTTGATACCAAGGAAAATACTGAAGACCAAGGAAAAGTCCTGTAAGTTTAACTTCTAGGACACTTCACGTTATCAGTGTTAATCATAAGTATTACCTTAAACTCTCATCTGAATTTGAGAACTGGGTCCTTAAGAGGAAGAGGTACTATTCTCCCTGTTCAATGGATTGAATCAAATTTAGAAGATACTGTTTATTTCCCTTCTGGAAGCCTCTAATTCATGCCTCAAATTCCATAGTAACCAAGAGAATACCCCTTACACCAATAAGACTTGCATACCAGTGAAAGTCCTCTTTCTGTCTATTTTTCAGAAATCAAGCCTTTTTCAAATTACTGGCCTATTCTTATAATAATTAAGCAAGACCAGAATCCTAACCACAATTAGTGCTTGATGCAGGTCTATAAGAAATAGTGAAAGTGAAGTCATAGGAAGAAGTTTCTTATCTTTAATTCAGTGAAAATGAAATATGTACAACAACTTGATGCATTTCCAGGCCTCTGGGGGTTTGACTGGAAGGCTACCCACTCTAATGATTTCCTGTTGTAATTGCACAAAAAGGAGTTTCCTCTTTGTTCATTTGCATCTTTCTTGTCCCACTTTTTTTTTTTTTTTCAATGAGATGATTTAGCACTAGTGTCCCCAGAACAAAAAAAAAATCCTGATTAATGTGCAGCAGCTGACATTACAGCACATACATTCATGCAAGTGATGGAAGAGCCTCATGTAATTGGATAAGAAATTGAATAAAATAATGAAAAATTTAACACAGTCTTTGTCTTTATGCCTCACATTGGAATGGTTGGGAGGTCAGGGAGTGGGGAACATCTAGGGGTATTTTATATTCTTTTCTGATAAAAATTTGTTTAACATAGGTCCATGATTAAAAAGAATGTTGTACCCCACTGCGACATGAAGGTACAAGAGGGAATAATAAATTGGTAACATTGACAAGGTGTCATTTATTATCTGCTTTAAAACGTCAGGTCATGTCACTGCAGTGAAATATTTTCTCTCTTGATGTATGTCTTACAAAGCAAGTTCAATGTTTGGCACTTTTCAATTTCAATAAAAGAAAACAGCTTTTAATCTGGAAAGCACAGTAACCAACAGGAAAATAAGGTCAATTCAAGGCTCTTATTTGAGCAATTTTTTCACAAGCCTCTCAAAAAAGCCTATTTTAAGTGATCTAGTTTATCAGAGAGCCTTGTTCATTCATCCTCACAGAGCCCTGGCTGACACTCTGCCCTTTTCTCTTTCCTCTCTTTTTTTTTTTTTCTCTTTAATTTAAATTATGTGAATTTCTGTGAATTCAGCAGCAGAAATTCAAAAAGAAGGAAATGTTGATTTCTGAAGAATGGGAGTGTTGTGATAAATAAACTATAAGGAGAACATTTTCAACATGACATTAATTATAACCTAGAAATACTCACAATGAATTGAAGTTATGAAATTGTATCAATAATACATCAACAATAAGACCAATTAAATAAAGCAGACATGTTTGCATTAGTTGTAAATAGAGATAAGTTAAATCCATATTGCAAAAGTCTTTTTCTCCCACAAATCTATCAGAAACATAGGATTTCAACTAAGTCACAAATTTAACAAACAGGATGCATATACAAAAAGTAAAATAAAGGCTAAAAATGGTATTCATAAGCTAGGGAAGAAAATGAAGCTTGCTTTATATGACACTCACAAATATACTTCCTTATGAACCTGAGAGTTAGTTACTCCTTGAACTTACCCTGCCAGGAGTGCTTTATGTTATTGTTTGGGGAACACACCATGACTATAAGCAGTATGACAGCACTAAGAGTCAGCAGCAGACCAAAACCTTGCTCATATGACTTTTTACAGGTAGGTCTAGACCAAAGCGCCACAGATCCTGACTTGACTGGTCCTCAAGACAGAAAATAACTGAGTAAAGTAGTGGAAATCAGACCAGTCTTGGGGCTCTTTGTGGGCTCACTGTTACCTGCTCAAGTGGCTGCATTTGAGTTTTTGTGCAAGTCTTTCTTTTTGCCATGTTTTTTGCTCAGCGGGAGGGCAGTATTTACTGCACAGGGTTTTGAAACAGCTTCACTGACTCAGCAGCAATATTTATACTGGTACAAGAACACGTTTCCTGGAAATAAAGTTCCCCACCCTGGAAGTATGGCCATATGACATGGTGAAGAAACAAAGAGTGAAAGGTTTTTGCTAGATCCTTCTTAAGTCCAGTTCTTACTGAATCCTGCTTCTGTAAACTTCCTTCCAAGTTCAACGTATCAGTCCCCAGCTGAATCTTAAGTTTCTTTTTTTTCCCCCCCCAAAGAATTTAATATCCATAGCCCATTTTTTCTCCACCACTCACACAACTATCTAGAGGAAAAATTGAGAATACAAATAGTATTGCAAGAATCAATTGTGATTTAGCTTAATTCTGTTTCTTCTGTGCAACAGTAGCAACCCAGAATAGTTTTATGGAAATCATAGAATCATTGAAGGTGGTCTCAAAGGTCTATTTCAACAAGTCCAACCATCAATCTGACCAAGTAAGTCTCATTAATAAGCCAAATCCTTCAATGGCACATCAGTCTGCAGCTGCTCTTGTTTACTGTTACTGTAATGTAGATCAAATCCCACAAACCTCTCTTTCTCCAATTTGACCACATAAAATCACCAGGGTTGGAAAAAATCTTCAAGATCATCTAGTCCAACTGTCCACCTACTACCAATAATTCCCCACTAAACTGTATCTCTTGGTACAACATCTAAACTTTTCTCAACTGCCTCCTTGGGCAACTTGTTCCATCTCAGAATCAGTAATTTTTTGATAGTTTCTCCTTGTCACAACTCATACAGATTTATCCCAAGACTTCCAGAATGAAAAATATGCTAAGCAGGGAAATGTATATATTTTTAAGGAACAGAATGTAATCACATACTAAATGGAATTCTATATCAGATGTACATTAAAATAAACCAATTTGGCCTCACTTCCTGGGAAATGACCACTTTCAGTGTTAGTGGCTATTTTGTACAACATAATACGGTAAAGTTTAATTTATGACCAACTGACAGAACAAACAGCAAGTTCTTACTTTTTTTTCCACATTTCTGCTGTCCAGCTTGAATGGTTTTACATTACTTTGAGCTGAATGTCTTGAAGACACTAGAAAAACCAAGCACCTTGAGTTATGTCACAATATTTCACTTCAGCTATTACAGTACAATTGTTTAGATGAGCAGAATAAGAAATAGCCCAATTGTTTGCCAGGGAGGAGGGACTGCCATGCGAAGGGATTATTGTTATTGTCTGTTGCTTAGTAGCTAGCTTTTTGATTCGATGCTCAACACAGATGCATAATTAAAATTTAATTTGTGAGGACAAGAGAGAAAAACAGAGAAAATATGCATCATACAAATGATAGGAAGAGACAGACTTATCTCGGGCTTATGGACCAGTACCAAAGAGGGATTTAGGATGTTTCTAGTGAGGCATGAATGAGAAGCTCAAGACTAAAAAGCTCAAAAACTAGGGCTATGAATACGTTATATTTCATGGAATCTCATTAAAAATGTGTGCTAGAGCAGACAATGAAATATAATTAGGTCCTAGAAAATACTAGCCATTCTGGTACTCATGAAACATCACCTTGCTGGAGGCCAGTTGCCTACCTCAAGGATGTCCGAGAAATGCTTCTTTCCTTTTAGAATACAGGCCTGGGAAGCCATTTCTTAAAATATTAACACTCAACACTCATTTGAATAAACCTGCTCTGCTTATTCCTGGGAGGTAAATCATAAAAATTATAATTAGAAAGTCATAAATTATATGTCTTTTTGTTTTGAAGATTAAGACTTTTGTCATTTAATTGATGGGATGGTAATATTATATTTTCCCAGAGGATATATTTCAACAGTCATATCTCACACGCTGATGTAAATGCAAGTTTTATCGTGTACAGTGTTAGCAAAATCTTACCACTCCTAAATACAGTGCACCAGGAAAAGTGATGTAGCTTATTTTATATTTCAGTCTGGGAATATGTTGCATTTTTGCTGAAAGAGTGGATATTACTGGAAGGCAGGTGACCAGCCATGTTCTAGCAGCAGAAAATAAGCATCCAAAGCCTGCTGCCTGTAAGGAAGCTGCTTGGGTAGGAGCCACTGCTATAGGTGTGCGTGTTCCATAGCTTCCAAAACACAGAGTTTCATGACTAATAGCTCCTTTGGCATTAGAAACAGTAAGATATTGCTGCTCCACTGCTATATATCATCTGTTGCATGCTCATAAACTCTTTACATAATGGAAGTTCACTTATAAATTAGAGATCATTCAGACTTCCCTGCAATATTTTCTGACAGACAAATCATAAAAACTAAAACAATTACTATTTACTGACATGTAGCTATAGCACTGGGTACTATTACCATCCCTTGGATTTATTAAGAGACAAATAGCAGGAATGTCAGGCTGCAAACCGCATTGTGCAAACTTCAGTGTGCACTTATCTTTCCCCATTGCTGACCAGACTATGTCTGAGTGCACATAGACAGGGATTCTGTAAGTTCCCAAAAATAAATGATTGATATCATAAAGTGCTATACTCGCCTTTTTCACCTACTAATTGATTTCAGCTGAATAGCTTCTATTTTTCTCAATCTAAACTAATAGTTTACACATTTTCAAGCTTTTTTATACAAATAATTTATATTGATTTAAAAGAATTCTATTACAAAGAACACCAATTAAAGGTATTATTTTATGTCTCTAGCATCGTGCTTTTTTTTAGATAAAAAGTATACAAACAGTACATCAGTTGCATTAACAATAAATGTGCTCTCATTCTATAGGGCTAACACCTGATAAAATAAGTTTTCAGTCCAGAGCATTTTCTCTCTACAAACTAGAAATCTTTTTATTCATTTCTGCTTCCTAAACCAAGGCAGATAATCATTTTCTGTTATGAACCTATTGCATCAATTTCAAACAGAAAATTTGGATCTGGGACTTTAGTAACCTTCTCTCCTCTTCTTTCCTTCCCTACAGTTATTTTCTGCTGTTCTTATTTCAAGTTACCAAAAATCACATATATTTGGTATTTTTCTTCTCTTTAGTTTAAAATTTGAGTTTGTCAACACCACAAACAGCTGTAGTTTCATTTTGCAGACCAGAAGCTTACTTCTGTGCTACTTCAGTGTTCTCCAAGAATGGTATTCACTCATGTGAGGCACTATAAGGCAAAATAATCATTTAGAAATAAAATGGTAAACAGCCCAGGAGCTATAGAGGATGGGAAACATCTTGGATACATGTCAATTTTTTTTCTTTTTTTTTTTTATATTGAAAGTTCTTATTAAAATAAACTAGAGAGTTTGGGTTCTGTTTTAGTTTGTGAGGGGCGGTTACACTAAGAGGAGTGACAAAGATCCTATCAACATGGGCAGAATCCCAACACCTGTAAGAACCTGCAAATATTTTCATGTTTTTTTGTTTGTTTGTTTTTTAAAACAGGCCCAGAAGAACTAATTTGAAATGAACTCTTTCTTCAATTGCCAGAGCTTATCTGAAAGTTACAGATTGTACACTTATCAGTAAGAATCCCAAAGTTTTCATATGGATACAAAGAACTGATTCAATCTCACATTAAAATAAATATTCACGAATCATAGCGCTGAATCAAGTTGGGTTCCAATGACGGTGCTATAAATCCTGAACTACTCTATTAACTTTAGCAAAGCTATTACAGCTTATCACCCGAGTCTGAGTATGCCTTCTTTAAAAATGTCTCACAAGTCAGTGATCAAGTCTCAAAAACACTGCTTTTACTCCAGAATAATTCCACTGGGTCACATTCAAAAATCTTACTATGCATCAGCCCTTATGGAAGTCTGAGTCTGACGACAGCGAGTAAATCACAGCAGGAGAACTGTAATTTAAAGGCAAATGCAGGGGATTGCTAGCAGAAGTGGTTGCACTTCAGTGAATCTCCAAGTGGCTATTGCTGCTGTATTAATAGCACAAAGACAACACAACACGTGCTGGTGAGTGACAAGTACACTGGAGACTCAAAAAATGTCAAAACAAAATGGTAGCAGACTATTTTTTGCTATGCATCCAGTGGGATACCCCTGGCAGCTGGCCTGCTGAGAAGTCATCTGAATGAGAAAGCAGATACACTTCCACAGATCTCTTAGCCCACAGTCTTGACAAGTTCTACTCTACTGGAAAAAGCAACAAAAACCCATCTGATGTTGCTGGGTAGCAAACATAAGCAGCTATTAAGGAAGGTTGATGAGATGAAAACCCATGCATCTAGAAATGAGGCATGTTGCAAAAAGTCTATAAAAGAACTGAAGCAGTGTGCAGCAATCCCAGGAAGCATGGTACAGGGGATGAAATCCATTCTGGGTAGCATGAAACTGCCAGAGAATTATACCCAAGGGGGATAAACATTAATGAATCTTTACATGCAGATAGGTCCAATTGAAAGGTAACTGAATGCATACTCCCTGCTGACAGCAATATCCTACATATCCTACCACCATCATCAAAACTGCTAGTGTGACAACTAAAGACATTTCTTCTCAAAGCAGTAAAATCTTAAATAAAACTGTTCAAGTCCCTAAATTAACAAAGAGGTCTCACTGTAACCAAACATACCTACAGAAAACACTGGGACACCTCACGCTTACTGATGCTGAATTGGTGGCTACCAGGCAGGTTCACTGTTTGTCTGGTTCTGGATCTCCTTATTCCTTGCCTTTCAGTGACAAACAAAATCATTAAATTCTGCAAAATCAGACTCCACCATATTACATCAAAGCTAATGGACACCTTGGGACAATTTGTATTTTTGGTGAACAAGAGGAAAGCATAATGTACTGCAAAGGTCAACAAATGCTTCCAACATCATCCAAAAACTTGTTAGTAGTCAAGACTTCAGGCAGCTCAAATCCCAGATTAAGTACAAACAGATTAAGACAGATGCACTGCTGCTGAATCCTGTTGCTCTAACCCCTATTCTAGTATGATGTACTCAGGTACAACTTAAGTTGAACACAGGTACTTGCAGTTCACCCACATGGACACAATGCAGTTGTGTTACCTATATATTTACAGCAGGAGAAGACTCAGTTTTCTCAAATAATTGGCTTTTTTTGTTTGTTTGTTTGTTTGTTTGTTTTGTTTTTGTTAAGAAATACTTATTAGATTCAAATTAGATGATAAGAGAACTGCCTACTTATTCATGAGAGAATCCAGCTGTTACATGAGTAGCGTTCCAACCATTCCCAACTAGACAAGTTATTTTGAAGACCTTCAGTTGTCAGTTTATAAACCAGGTCAGAACTATCTGGGATTAGATATAAACGTGTAACAGGAAGAGGATCTCTGTTAATGATCTCCACCAGAGGGGACTGCCCTTTAAGTACTCTTAGGAGATTTTAGTGCTGCATTCTCAGTTTGCTTTACTTAAGTATCACTGCCTCCAAAAGCTGAAAAGGCAAGGCAAAGGATACAGCAACAGAGCTATGAGAAATACTTCTTGTTTTCTGACAATCACCTACAATCATTTTGTTCAAGTATCGTAATATTTCATCTTCTGATAACTTTACATAATGTATTTTATGGAGTACATGAAATACAACTTTAGAATTATTTGGAGAACAGTAGCTGGTTTTGCTCTTAGTTGTTTGTTTGTTTTTTTTTAAACATCTTATGAGTTACTTTTTTTTTTTTTTTTTTTTACATCCCATAGAGAAGTGAAAATTAAACCCCTAAAACACTGAGAAATCAGAAAGACATTTCAATCTTTCTTTGCTTCTATTAGAAGTCGAAACTACTGGCTTCTCTTTCCCACAGTTTACAAGTACATAAGAAGTGGCCAAAGTCTGACACAAAAAATATATTGAGAGAGTTCTCCATATATTACTGGAAAAGTATTATGTATCACTTCTCCATATATCAGTGGGAACGTCATCTGGGCAGCCAGGAGAAATAATGAGTTTTCTGATTAACACTATGTTGTTTTAATCATTAGCAAGTGCTATTATTCCAAAGATCCCTCACACAAAGCAAAAAAACGTGGCAATTGAGATACTGTCAATATTTCAGTTTCAAAAAATTAAGCACCTGTAAGGAGCGAAGCCAAGCAGAGTGTAATTGGTTTCATGTACTGATGCAGAGCTGGATACAGAGTTGCATTTATCTTTATCTAATGATATGAAAATAACCATAAAAGAGATGTATGTTTACTTTCATGAGAAATAAAGCAAAAGAAATGAAAAAAACAACATTAGTAAACAGTATTTAAGAAATAGAACATTCTGAAGAGAACAAAATTGCAGTAAGAAATTTGTATAATCCTATCTGCTGGCTAGGAAAAACAATGCTGGGCTTTCTACTTAATGTTTAAGAAGAAAAAGGTGTAATCTAAGTCTGTCCTTTTTTTTGCCTGCATACTCATAACTTCAAGTTCTGTCTAAAGAAAATAAAGGATTATTTATGCTGCGGTCTAATTTTTCCCTTCTGTTTCTACTTATCTCTACTGAAAAAAAACTAAAAAAATTGAAAAATCTTCAGCATTTACAGGTTGCAACTGCAGCAAACCCATCACATCAACTAGGAGTTCAGAAACCAACAAAGCCTTACTCAAAGTCCCTGAAATGGAGCATTCTGCTACATACCAGCATTTTTATTTTATGCCATTGTTTGCCATTTTGTCCCAGTTTTCATAAAATTAAAGAGGACCTCAGTAACTGCACACAGTCACATTTGTCTTCTTAGGATTTTTAATTTTATCTGAAGGGGTAGGTCAGGAAGAAGTCATTTGAAACTAGAATTCATAGGAAAAATTGCAAATTATTTCCTGGTTGTTAAAATGTTGCACTCTTTAAAGCTGAAGTAAGTACCCTGTTTGGGGGGTGGGGGGGGAGAGAAGAGAGGGGGGATGGGAGGCAAGAAAAAAGCAGAACCTGTTATTTTATCATCTTAATTATCATCTTAATTTTTTTCTTCTTCACTCACTCACAAACAATTCTGCTTTAAATTTTCCTTCTCAGTAAGGACAGATTGAAAAGATAGATTCCTATTGAAAAGATAGATTCCTTCCCCTACCAACAGGAAGATAGTATTGTGAGGAGTCATCCTGAAAGGAAGAAAGCTTTTTAAGAAGCTCAAAATAAACCAAAGAGCTTAAGAAAAGAAATTGTGTTCCATTCAGCTTTGCTTTTTCTTTGTTAATTGACTTGTTAAAACTTTTTTTTTTTTTTTTTAAAGAAGATTTCTTTACTGCAAGTAGAAGTTTACAGTGAAAGGGAAAACAACCAGATTTTTCTGTTATTGATAGGGGAGTTGAGTGAAGGGCACTGCATCTTTCCAGAGTTACTTGTGCTCTGAACAGAGATGAGCCAACATCATTTGGCAGTGGATTCTTTACTGGCTTCTGCACAGATCCCTTGGCACTTCCTGCCACACCGTGTGTTGTGAATCAGCAAAAATGCTTTTCCTGAAAGTTTTGGTTTCTTATTTTTTGTCTCTTCACAGTAAATGAGGAGTTTTTGAAATAAAGCACACAACCTCACATAGTGCATTTGCTGCAGTTCTGTGGAAAGTGTTGGATAATTCTAAGGGTGGATACCCTTCCAGATTTCCTAGCATAACCTTTTCTTTGTGAAATCTAGAAAAAAAATGGGGAAAGAAAAATCTTTTACTTTTGAGTAGAGAACCAAAACTAAAACTAGAAGTTTGTCATCAAAATCTTGATCTCATTGCCATCTAAGACAAAATAGAGAATACAAAATTAGACTTTATCTTTCTCAGATAAAACTCTGAACAGGCTACCATACATACCATGCAAATCTCTCCCTCTTTTCCCTTTAGTATAAGCCTGTTACAGCTAAACAGAATCATCCAACAAACTGCAGTGCTGCCTACCAGCAGGCTATTCTCACGTAACTTTTTCAATTTGGCACATAATGCTGAGAACAGAAAATATAGAGTCTGTGCATTAATGCAACAAACTGTGCAGGCTGTGCTTTGACCCCCTAAAACTGTTTCTGCCCTTTGGAAATTGTTAAAATAGGAGCCTTCTGAAAAAAAAGTAAGAAAAAAGAAAAAATATCTGTAAGAGCAAAGAAAAACAGTAGTATTTTCTTTCTCTACTAGTAGGAGTAGAAGTATTCTGCCACAAATACTATCACACCCTCAGGCTATGCTGACACATCTTCTAAAGTTGCTTGGGAAGTCAACTCAATGAAGAAGTTGCTCTTCAGAACAGTTACAGCTCTGCTCAAGATCCCCAAGTGCTCTTAGCTCCCAGCTCGTAGAGGTGACAGAACAGAATATTTCGGTAAGGAGAACAAAGATAGGAATCTCTGTTCAAGATGATGATGCCTATTAGGATATAAACTGGGAGCAGCATTAAAGTACACGAGGCTTCTTTTGTCCACACTCACATGAAAAAGCAACTCTTGATTCATCTATATAAACTCACAAGCACCCCAACAGAGTTCCTAAAAAATAAGCAGAAAGTGAGTTCTTGAGATAGAACAAAAGAATCGAATTCCATCCCACCTGGCAGAAGATTACTGAAAAAGAGAATCCTTTTAAAGCAGCTGCAAGCAGGATATGCCTGCTAATATGAATGCATCAGCGCTTATTGAGAAAACTGAAGGTAAGCGCTGAGTACAAAGAATATTATCACTTCCACGATATGCCAACGTTACCGCTATCCACAGATCAACGGTTTCTTTCCTCTTTTATACTCACGACCTATTTGAAAAGTATGTATATTTATATATATCTAAACCCAAGTGCAGTGCTGTAATGGGATGGAAAGCACAGTAATAATAGCAGAGTGGCACAAACCCAGGCTATAGCAAATAAGGACAAGCCCAAATGCAGCAGCCACAGACACAGAAATAATAGAAAAACTACTTACCTGCCTCAGGTAGGCAGGGATCTCCAGCAAGATACCTTTCCCTCCATTGCCAGCCCTTCAGTGAGGTCTGGGAAGGGGTGAATCACTGGTTCAGGCCATGACCTCCCATTTCCACTACACCAAGTTAGCACACATTTCTTCATACAAACATCAGTATGCTACTTGTGAATACCTCCACACCAGGTTCTGTAATAGGAATATACTTCTAGGGGAGAGAATTCCTGAATATTATTTATTTGTTATCTACAACAGATGCTGATATGTTATATGTTTTCAAGTAAGAATATGAACCTCTATCAAGATTTCTAGATATAAATCAAGCAATAATAATTTAGATTAATTCCACCATTCCTTTTAGTAAGTGCTCATTTATGTAAAAGAGTATCTCAGCTGACAACAAAGCCCTTTCTTTTCTTCAGTCTTTTCATTAGTCATTTTTATCACAAAACAGAACTCACTGACAGACCAAAGATCATCTGTAATGGAGTTATGTCATTAGGATAGTAGGAATCACTCACAACAGACTGCCAAAAGGCAGTAAGTCACCCAGTGATCAAGAACTGTGGCATGATGTACAAGCAGAATGCTCACTGTTTCGAGTTCTTCTCTCCCCAAATACAACTTCAGCTTCCAGCTAGATGCTTGCTTTTCTACCTTAGGTAGATTTTTCTATTAGAAAAGTCAATTGAACTGAGTCAGCTTCCATCATTCTCAAGGCATAATCCTGACAGCCTCCTCCTGTTTCAGCACTGAGACCTATAGAAGCCATTTTCACTGTGTACATTTCCCTGACTGAGAACCCAAGATGTAAGTACAAAATAATGTTACTCTGCAGGCCAGGTCATAATTGCATAATTGAAATGAAACTCATGACACATCCTACTACTTCATATGTACTATTATTTTTTTTTTTTTAAAATTTTCAGTCAAGATGATTAAATTCTACTCTGAAATAGATAAAGGATTCCGTACAGACATTCCCCAGATGAAAATAATTTCATGGGGGTTGGGGAGAGGGGCTATGAACATACCATGGTCTGTTTTTCTCCTGGTGCTCAATTTTGCTTTTGTAGGAAACCGATGGAAGAATGCTCCAAATATTTCCAGCAATACTTTCTCATTTACAGTGAGACACATGGCAAGATGTTAGAAAGCAAGAAAATGAGAAAGAGACCAGTATTTGCATCCAGTGTTCTCTGCTCCAAGTGAACAAATCATTTGGTGCTGTTTCTGATACTTTGTACAGAATCCAAATTAGACAACTCTGTTTATTGACCACTTGACTATTTAAAAGAGGCCAAGAACGATCAGCAAACTGTAATGTTCATTGTTCCGTACCCGTGGATTAATCAGCACTGGAGTATCTGAATTACTTTGCCTGTTACGCTTGCTTACTGAACTTATCTATTGGAAATATCATTTTCCTCCATTATACACTTCATTCATTGTAAATCAAGAGAATGCTTATGTGTTATATGCTGAAGTTAATTCAATTTACACCAGTAAAACAACAGCAGAACTGCACAGGTTTACAACTGCATCTGAACAGTACTGCAGGCCTTCATGGCAATGACAGTGATTTGAGTTATATTTTGCACAGTGTAAAGGAAGGATATTTCATGGGCAGGTGCCAATGCTTCCACAGGATTGCCTCTGACATAAATTCAGTCTGTTCTTCAATGCTGTTGGATAGCCACAGTTTATCATCAGTGCTCATTTATTGTGGCACAAGCTTATTCACCATAGTAGCGGATACCTTGAAAGGTCTTTAAATATGATCTGTATGATAATTTTATTAGCTTTATGCATAAATCCTCAGAAATTTAATTACTGGTCTGGAAAAATATAAATACAAATTATAGAACTCAAGAGGTTTATAAATCCAAGCAGATAGAATAAGCTTCCAGTTTCACTTAAGGATATACTAACATAGCTTATTTTATAGAAAATATAACTCTCTAATTTCCCAGAATTTCAGTTGTTTCTTTATCTGAAAATGATCTACTCCTGTCTACTCTTTAAGATTTGAATGGCTCATATTACAAGTGCTCAACAGCGACAATCTGAGATAAGACCTCTGGGCTGTCCAAACCTTGTGAGGTCTACAGAATATTGAGATGCACATAAAAAAACAGTACAGTAAGTCAAATTTCAAGTAAATAAATGAAAATAAAATTTTAGTAGTCATAGAAGAAACAGTAGTAAAAGAGATAAAGTTGATGGCTCTTAAAAAGACTGCTATTTTTCAACCCACATAAAATTTCATGTAACGTTTTCAGAGCTTCTTCAGAATGTTTTAAAACATCACTAACTCAATAGTAAAAGCACACACATATATGTAGGTATTTAACATATAGGTTATAATGTTGTTTGAATCTTTAAAGTGTGGTTATTACAAAATTGATTTGGATTGCTTATATGATGTGGAGTCAATATTTGCAGTTGACTAACAAGAATAAAAATCAAGCTGAGAAAAGACTGTATTCCATGTTCCTCTCCACCAAGCTGAAGGTAGGAGATAATTCCTTACACTCAGATGTTTTCTATCAAATAAACATATTTAATTTAAGGGAAAGCAAGTATCATAAGCACAACAGAAAATGTACAACTTCCAGTTTTATGCATGATTCATCATTGTATACACTACAAAGAAGTACTGGTACAATTTTAGCCAACCCCATCCATTTTCTGGGACACTTGAAACCTACTACCTGTAACTTATATAATAGAGCACGTAATTTGAGATGTGCACTTGCTCCTCCCCACATTCTTTTTCAGTATCACACAGTCCATCTACTAAGTAATAGACATTCATCTCCCTTTGACAAATGACACAATAAAACTGCTCATTCTGTCTTAAGATAGGACCCAAATCAAACCAAAAGAACAAGTCTTGCACTCACACTGTACGATAGACACTGGTCCATGTAATACCATTACAAATTCAATTACATTGCACTGTGATTATTAATGATAGAATAGTGTAATGAGTCTGAGTGAAGATAAAACTCCATTGGTTTAGTGAGTCTTTGATGCTGAATTTTCTTTACCAAATTAAAGCTTTTTTTTTTTCCCCAGGCATCTGGAAGTCTCATTAAAAGTCCATTTAAGCCAATGAGAATCTCCCCATTGATAGGCATATGTTTGAATTAAGTTCTTGCTGCATTAAAATTGAAACACTGAGGGGTCGGAATTCTTTCAAAGATTCTTAGCTCTCACTGGCATGCACTAAAAAATAAGCTTTATTTGCTCCTCTTTTCTATTACTAAGAATCACAGGAATTTTGCACTTAAATTCTCCACACATTGTTACATAACTTTATCTACAAAGAGCGTACAGTTAGATTAAGGAGAAGGTTGTCTAAATTTAACCCAATCTGCACTATGTTGCCCTAATTCCAATCTGTCTTCTCAAATTCCCATCAGTGATCATCTAAGTCTGTACAATTCCTGGACAGTTTTGACATTAAAATTCTCCATCTGCCAGAGAAATTGTTGCCTGTCCAAAGCACATTTCCCAAGGGGGCTGGATTTGATGCACTCACACTTCTTCCTGAAACTGAACAATTCTTTATTAAATACATGCCATATAATGCAAATAAAATCACCTTTTAAGAAAGTGAGAGAGGCTGGGTAGGACTGTGTAGCCTGAATTAAATCTATATTAATCTGGAGACTCCAAGATGAGAATAAAAGCTCTTTCACTCCAAATCTCAGTGGCTACAGACTTCTCCAGTAGGCTGATGGGCTTTATTCTTCTTTGGCCTAATACACCTTGAATTACCTTGAACACATAGGAGCAACTTCAAACCAGCAGAATAGGTTATTTTCATTCCTACCCTATCTCACCTTACTGGAAATTATTGCAATTAAAAGCCACTGGCTTTTAACAAGAATAGGTCAACCACTGAAACAAATTTCCAGAGGAAATGTTTTTAAAATGACAAATTCAGATCAAAGTCTGATAACTTGCTGAAATAGAAAGGCACAGAAAGATTTGAGATGTCTTCAATATTCTACGATGGTTTTCAGAATTAATTCAAACTGGAGGTGCTTTTGGTTTAGCTATGCATTTCTTCCTAATGGAAAATGAACAGCTAAAATCTCTTGCCTCAAGCTGAGAATGTGCTCTTGCATTTACAGATATAAGATCTCTGTGCGACTGAACCCAATAGGTTGTAGTCTGATTTTGAAGTTATAGTCAAAGACAGACCCAACACTTGCTTTGTCTTATAACAGAAATTTTTACAGCTCCCTTGGAGCTAACTCCATTACATACAATTCACATTTGCACTAAAATTCATAGCCCTTGGAAGAGCTTGGATTCACGCACTGTCCTAGGCATTTGGATCTGACTTGGAATAGCTGGAAGAAAGAGAGCCAGTGTTGGCACCTATTTTGCTTCTGCAAATAAAAATTCAAGAGAAAAAAAGTACCTTTTTAAAATTCTTTCATTCACAAAGTATTAAAGTGAATGTAAGAGGTACTTCACAGTACAATGTACGTATTACTTGAATATTATCATAGATAGCTGAAACTTGAAAAATGCTGCCAAATTCTACTCAGAGCACTCATAAATCTTTAGCGAATTTAGAAAGAAACTAATAGATGTAATCAGCTCATTCATTTTGTCCATCACTTACAGAAAGCATGAAAAGTGAGGAAATCACCAGGAAATTGAATATACCAAATCATGTTTGTTAGAATATTTACAATAATGTAAGTCTCTCAAGAAAACAAATCTGACATAGCAATACTAAGGAATGTTAAAAAAGTCAAATTTGCTAAACAACTGGTTGAAATCTTGTCAAACCAAGAAATACAGGAATAATTGATTTCTTTCTGCAAGTATAAGATGGGTTGAGATATTTCCCTGCCTCAAGTATATCAGTGTATGTCTATAAATGAGTGCATAACCTTCTGGTTTGAGTTAGGACTAGACAAATGCTGTGCTACCAGAATTTTCTAAATCCAAATGCTACAGTACTAAGCATAGCTTTGATAGCCAAAGCTGTATTATTTTAACTCAGGGGTGATGCCTCACTGGATTTTTAACCCAACTTTGTATATCTCATACATTAGAATATTCTACTCAATTCTGTATGGAGGGCAAGAGGCAACCTGCAGTCCGTTTAAGACTCCAAATAATTGAGGGTGGTAAGGAATGTAACATTAAAAGATGTATTTTCTGGTTTTCAGAACTGTTCAAAAAGCATATTTGGTGATCAAGTAAGGGTTCCCTAGATCTAGTCTAATGTTAGATAATCTTCCAAACACTTCCAAATGCTTATCTGAAAATCAAATTGGGATAATAGTCATTGCTAGCTGTTGTGTTTCTTTCTGAGAAAGATTTTGATAGCATCAGACACTAGTGCAGCATAAACTAATATAAACATTTAAAAATAATGTTTTACTCCACACTAGATGATTTTAATTATGAGCTTTCAAACAAGCCAGTGCATACACAGCACATACACAGTGAATAGGGAATTTTTGAAATAGTTGCTACCCACCTCTATAATATGCATCAATAACAAATAAATTTAACAGATGTAATAGAAAAAAAAAAACAGTGCTAGAACATCAATAACACTGCCTGACACATGGGATTCGCTTTATCAGCATTCACGAGACAGAACTGCACAGAAGATGAGGGACAAGCACCAAAACCAACTCAGAGACATCAAAGATTGTGGCAGTTCCTATCCCTGCTGTATTCTGTCTGCATTCCTACCTGAAGGGTGGTCTGTCCTCTAGTATTGCAGATGTTGCAATACTTTTCTCAGCATAGAGCTTCCTGGCTCAGTGCTACCCTCCCCCACTAGTCTTTGGACAGCCCATATGAAGATGCTGTGAAGAGCATGATAGAGCACCCTAAAAACTTCTCTCATTCATTTCTTCAGCCTCTTTGGGACTCTTGGCAAATGTGGAGCCCTGTCTTCCAAATGCCTCTAGACACAAGAAATTCATCCCACTCTTTTCTTTAACCAGGCAAGTAAAATAGAAACAAGGGACCCACCGTGTTGGATAGAGTCTGGAAATCTTCAAATAATTCCTTATGAATATTTTACATATGTAATAATCATTATGTATTTATGTATTTTTTTTCTTTACTTTCATTTTTTCTTCTTTTTTCAATAGAATTTAAAAACGCAGATTATGATAAGCTACCTAGAAGCAAGAATGTGATTTTCTTAGTAGGTATATCCTGCCTTGCTATATCAGCATGTTAATACAATCTACATAATTCAGTAAGAGTTAATGAGGACAAGAATTATTTGAGAGTGGATTTTGCTTTGGGCCTTATTATTTCTTTCTTATAATTTTGAACTTCTTTGTTTTAGATTCTGCCAAATGTTAAACTCACTACATTGCCAAGTAATTGTATTTCTCTTATTGCACACACACACACCGCAAACAGCATGCTGTCCAGACAAAACTTATTTAATGCTCTTCACCTCACTGGATCATTCAAATGCTTTTTGTGGAGATGACTCAAATCCTGATTACATTAATGAAACTCAGTACAAGGTCCACAGATGTTGATAAGTATTCTTCATTTTAAGGGGGTTTCTACAATCAAGATAATTTGCAGGCTGAAGGCTCATGGAAGCCCTGAATTAATTAGTATAAATAATCACATTAAGGCTTGAACTTTATAATAAACTGGAAAAGCATTAACATTTTGGTCATTAAACCTATTTAATTAAATTTAATCGAGCTCTCACATTATTACAGTTACAATACACTAACTAAACACATCGTCTTGCCCCTCTTCCCCCGTCTCTACTAGCAGAAAATGAGAAAAAAGAAAAAAAAAAAGGAAAAAAAAAAGGAAAAAGGGAAGAAAGAATTACCATATTTAATCGAAGAAAACAAATGATTCAAAAATGCCTCATATTGGAGCCAAGCCTCATGACATCAAAGATCAAAAATACATTAGGTCACTTTGCTTACTTCTCAAATCTTTGGCCAATACTAAAATATTATCTATCTTATATGCTTGCTTTTTTTTTCTGAAACTATAGGAAATTATTTGTACTTAGAGCATCTCAACACTCCCAGTAGCAAGCAACTTTTTTAATATTAAATCCTAGGAAACAGTGAAGAAACTACAAACCATGACTCTAAGTTTTTTATTTAAAATTTCCGTCCTACGTATTTGAACTGTACCTCATTTTAACATTTATGGCTTTACAGAGCATTAAGTTAGAAATTTCATTCACTTTCAGAAACACTATTGAGTTAAATGTGCAAGGCTTTCTGAAATATAACTTCATCACAGAGTATTGTTAAGTCAGTACTAATTTCTGTCAACACTTTGTAGATTCCTTAATTAAAAGGTATTTTAAAACATATTTACTGAGTTATGGTACTGAGTTATGACTCTTAATATCAGTCTTTCCACTGAATTCAGCAGGCAAGATTATTAAGTAGCTCCAGCTCCACCCTGAGAAGAAGACAACCTGGGCTGCATTCCCTTTCTGGGTTAAGTTTTCACACAAAATTCTCATTTACCACACAAGAAATGCTACCTGAGCCTCCCCCCCACTCCAACCAGCCGCTTAGCAGTAATGCTGCGAGTGCCAATGGCACAAAGTGCTTTTTCAAAGGATAAATCTTTTGACAGTAAACTGTCAGTTCAATTAAATTTGCAATTGTTTTCCAATTTTTTTCCACCAAAACTATACTTGGGAAGTAAGTATTTTGATTCAGATAAAACAGCAGAGCTTTTTTACTACAGTTAGAAATAAATTTCTACCACACCTTCATTCTTCACTGTGTGCTAGATGCTTAAACAAAAGATAGTGATATCTTCTGGAACATATAAATTGGCTGGGAATGTATTAATAGTATAGGTGGACATATGAGCCACATGTGTAAGACTCCTCTGAGCTACCATGACAGCAATCCCAGATACAAATATTAAAAATTTATAGCAAAAAAAAAAAAAAAAGAGAGTTTGGTTTTTTTTGCCAGAAATTCAGTTTTTTTCCAAGCAGATAAAAGGTCATTTTTCAAACAGTTCAAATCATCACAATGTTTGGAACAAATCCTGGTTCTACTAGACATTTCATCTTTCCCAAATACTTCAAGCACGTCCAGAGATGTCTTCTAAAGGCTTTGTATTAAGGCACTCATTCAAACCTCACAGATATTTTGTCATGGTTGATTTGAAGCTCATCAATATATTAAAAATCACCTTCTCTACATCCAACTTTACTGAATCATTTACAGTCTTCTTCAGGAAGATTTAGTGCATAGTTTTTCCAAGAGTTAATTCTGTATATGAAAAATAAAGATACCTGCAATCCTATCAAAACTTTCTCATTTTTCTGATCATTTCAGGATATCTCATAATAAGAGTGAGACCCTAAACAGTGAAGGATATTTAGCAATTAAGATATCTCAAAAGAGAGAGAAAGAGAGAAAACAGGGGGGGCGGAGGGTGGGGGGAGAAAGGGTTGATTTAAACTACTTAAAAGAGAAAGACAGACCATATAATCTCTGCAATCAGTAAATAAAATTTATACAAAAGAGAAAGTGACAAAAGCTTCTTTTGCAAATATACAACACTTGAAAATCCCATAATCAGTAATACTGAAAAACTAACTTGGACAGTTGAGTTACACATAGGAAACTGCAAATTTTCCAAAGATTATTTAATGGAAACTACAGATCAACACAAAGAAATCTAGAATTTATACATGTATATTAGATAGATAGAGACATTAGATATAATGAAGTTCAATAATTCCTCTAAAGTCAATAATAAAAAATAGGTGAAAAGTCCTGGTTTCAAACTACAAAAAATCCTGTGCTATTACAGAGCAACTTTAAGTCTCTGTCTGAAAGCTGCTCTTATGTTAGATATGTATGATACTGACTCCTCTGTATTCTACCTCTTTTAAGGATCCCAGTATGACTAAGATGGAAAGAAATGACAGAGAATCTCAGAAGTGCTACTTCAAAATCAATTTATACAGTGAACCCAAATGTCACCCTCATCAATATTTATGAAAAGATTTCACATTATATGGCCAGCATTGAATGGTGCATGTTATTCTTATTAATGTTTCATAAACATTTCTACAAAAAACAATATGCTTTACTTTGCTACTGAGTATTAAGTAGAATTATGGCAGCATCTGCTTCCAACAGTTGAGTGCACAAGCCCTGTCGTAAATTCCATGATGCATTAAAATGCCATTAAATGTACCTTCTGTGGCTGTCTCCTCATTTACATACCTTGTAAATCATCAGGTAAAAATCAAGTGAACTGGGGAGTTATTCCCTGCATTCTTTCCTTCTGTCGCAGAATCCAGTGCCATGTCCACCTTCCTCCATCAGGAGCATCACCTACCAAAACATGAAGTTAATGATGTCAATGATGAGAAACTTAATTGGTAAACACAATTCAATTTGTTTGTTGCTTGTATTTTAACAAATCTTCTTTTCTTAAAGAAAGAATATTTGAGAGTCAACACATGCAAGAAGACATGAGCCCTTTTTTTCAGGATTCTCATTTGTGAGACATTTCTTGAATAATGAAATAATTAGGTAAATAAAATAACAAGAGGAATGAAATTCAGTAAAAAATGAAGCCTCTGTGAAGTTGTTTTTTTTTCCATTTTATTGCCATTCTTTCTGGTATGGACTTTCCTACTGCTCTGTTTCTGAGAAAATAAAATATGGATAATCTAAGCTTTTGCATAACTAGAGCTTATCTGAAGGAATGTCACCATCTTGATTTCAATAGTATTCCATCTCTGTTTCATTTCTTCTAACTACCAGCTTAGGTACTTCAATCCAACTGTTTAAGGAAATAACTGGAAAAGATTTCCTTTCACAGAAGTGTGTGGGCAGTTCCGTGCATTGGCTGGCAGGACAGTTTCGGGAGCATTTCAGCTGTCATTCCAATGCCTGAAGACTGTATTTCTCACCACTCTGGTAACTCAGCCTCTAATGGCCAAGCGTTTGGAATTGGGAACCTGCACCTGGGTATCACAGTTGACAAAAGCAACATGCTGCCGACAGAAAATCTGATTTGTTTGACTGTTTCCCCTCCAATATTCAAACCAGTCAGGTGCAGTGAATTAGCCAGATCTGCTTTCTCTGAACTTAACAGTTATTGCCATGTATTTTCATTACTTCCATGAGCTTTGCTTCTTTTGTGAAGTCAGAGAAAAATGCATAAACTATGGAAACTTTGTCCTGTGTCTCTACTGCGTTGTAGCATAGTTGAAAAGGAATAAACTGGTGAACTGCAAGACTGCCAGGGGGAACTCATTTATTTCATCTGGAATGTGTCAAGTTCCAATGGAAAAAATGTTTTTTAAACTTAAGAAAATGAAATAACCCTTACTCTTTGTTTCAGATTTTCAGCTGACATACATGACTTCCTGGCAGTTAGAAAGCAGCTAATGGGAATTCTTAGCATTCTTCCCAGTAACTTCTAAAAAATCAGATCACAGCTTTTTCCTCAGAAGAAGTGAGAAGGAAAGCTAATAAATTACATGAAGTTTCTTACATTTAGTGACAAACATGAAAAAACTCACAGCCTCTTTAAAGTGATGCTTTCTCCTCACCTGCCATCTACGTTTATACTGTACCTGTTTTTGCAAACCCGAGTCCTTGAACTGCTGCAGAAAGAAATAAGAAGTGTCTAACGTGTTTTATTGCTGAGCAGTGAGACTCTTTCTTTAACCTTTCAATAAATAAAGGGGGAGAGGACTGGACATTTCCTGAAGATGAGAGGAAAAGATGCTCAATTGGGGATGACAAGTCTGCTATAAACTATGGGTACAGAAAAGTCACCCCACAGGTAACATGCAGACAGCTTTGCTAACAGCCCAATTCACATAAAAAAGGGCATCCTTCAAGCCAGCTCTTCAAATAGGAAGAGATGATGCCTAAGTGTTACAGGCATCCTAAAGAGCCCAGCCAGAGAATGGAAAACACACTTTCAGAGATGACTACAATTACCCACAACTATTAGTAAAAAAATTAATCTGAATGACAATAAAGTTGTCAGCATTATGGTAGAAGATGCGAGTAAGGGCAGCAGATCGGGTATGAGCACAGCTGTGGCAATAGCCACTGCTATTCCCATTGGGTTGCCATGTGCTTCTGAGTGAATAAGCCACATGAAGAAGCTTGATCTCTCTTGCTTTATTCCTGCAGGTTGTGCTGCACAGCTGACTGTCTCCATGGGGACACCACCTATATCTGCTATTTGTCTGCATCTAGGCTGCTGCTAACCCACATCTTCCATTTATTTATCCGGAAGCAGAGTCTGCCTTTGTGCTGTGTTCTCATTTTGGAAAAGCTGTTATTGTTTATAAATCATAGAATCATAGAATCACTCAGATTGGAAAAGACCTTAAAGATCATCAAGTCCAACCACAACCTAACTCCCTATCACATCATTTTTACCCAAGGAGGTTGTGGATGCCCCATCCCTGGAGGCATTCAATGCCAGGATGGATGTAGCTCTGGGCAGACTGGGCTAGTGGTTGGCAACCCTGCATAGAAGGGGTGTTGAAAATAAATTGTCATTGTGGCCCTTTTCAACCCAGGCCATTCTATGATTCTATGATTCTTTTTATTTCATTTTTACCAATCTCTCTAAGCAGTTCTAAGGTCAGTCAGCTCTTCCATAGCTTACAATCCTATTACTTCTTCAGTGATTCCTGCTGCTACATCTTTTTATTTTCTTCTTTAGGGAATTAGTGATGCTGTTTGCTAAAGATCTTGGTTTTTCACATTGCTCTAGAACCAGAGTTTGCACTGGGAGAAACTCTTGTGATGCTGAATGAAAGCAGAGCACTGAGGAAAGTGAAAAATTAGAGCATACATTTACTCTTTATCAACAGTGTGCTCACTTTACCCTCTTTTCTCATTAAAGCACCTCCATGTATTCAGTATTACAGTTTCTTGTTACAGCCTTACAGCTCAGAATGTTTAAAAATAGATTTGCACCCTAATCCAAATACAGAGTGCTAATCTATCTCCTGTGAGAAAGTCTTCAGGTTAACTGTCCTACAAAACAATTCTCTTCTAAAGCTCTAAGAACCTTTAAATACTCGTAAATAAGTAGACCATTATTAATCTCAGTATTAATGAAACCAGGTCCTTTAGTTCTTCCTGCCAAAGCCAGACTACCATTCTTTACCCCTGTGCAGAGTTGAGTCCAACTAAGTCAAAGAATACAGGGATGCAGCAATCTGTCCACGTGACTTTATTTCTGCTGAACTGATTCCAGAGCCTACCAAGACATATTTCTGACTCATGTAAAACCACCAATGCCTATAAATAAATAGATAAACAAAAAGCAGTTCTAGAAAAGTGCTTGAATCATCCTTTAATTTTCTACCTAATTTCACCTTGCACGGTCTGACTGTGGTGCAAGATCCACGCTCCTGTGTGCTGCCACAGGATAAACAATGATTCCTTTAACAGTTAGAAAATGCAACTGAATCCAGAAGCACAACCTGCTGCTTCATAACTAAAATATATACATTTTATTACCACATATACAAGCATATGTATCCATATATGCACCACAACTTGAGCTTCCCAACTTCAGATATTCTTTTATTACTGTCTATACTATTAATTATATAATTGCTTCTTACTTCTCTTCTATCTCCAAGAACATCACTTTTTTTTGTTATTCCTTATCAGTTTGATATTCAAATAGGAGAGAAAAAAAGTAACAACTGCAAGCAACAGAGGTTTTGTGTACTTGTAAAGTTCTATTCTAGAGGGAAATTGAGGGAAATTAAACTTTTTCATGAATATTTCCACCTCTTCAAATGGAAAAATGCATTGTCAGGAAAAAAATGCCGACAAATGTTATAAAAAGTACTTTAAGCATGTCTCAGACATATTTATGACTCTGGAATATATGGTATCTCACTACTCCCTACACTATTACATAACTCAGCTGCCAACTATACTGAATTTCATATCCTTTATAGGCATTTAACATAAAGCATACTTTGCTCCGACTTTGAATTTTACTTTTTATCTTCAGATTGCCATATCATCTCTATTCCTTCTATATTCATCTAGGTATTTGACTAATGTAAGTTACTATAACTTTTAGGAATGGAGCTCTATATGTCTGCTTTTTATCACCCTTCATTGCATTCACTGCGCACCAAGGTTTTGCTGCACATTTTACACAGAAAGGCCCTCACGGGCATTAGGAAGAATCAGTAGATATTCCAACTAACACTTCTCATTGACTGTTTGATATTTTTATTATTATCTGACTTTATTCTCTTTCTTTTTCCTCTGTTTTCAAACCTCCTCCTACCATTTCCATCTCTACCTATCATGGCACTCACAGTCCTCATACCAACACTAGTTTGGCAGGGCCAACATGCACATCCTAAGAGCTGTCATACACTTCTATAGGTAGCTAAAGCCAAGTAGGACGCAATCAAGAAAGCTATACTGGTCTATCTCAATATCCTAAAATCACTTACTGCTCTTTCATCTTCTCTTTCCTTATACTTCAAGTCAGAAACAAACCTTGTTACAGAATATTCAGAAATACTGTCACTTAAATTACACAAGAACACTGTCTAGCAATCTAGACAAATACTGTTTTCTTTACCAGACTTTGTTTATGGCATAAACACAGAGTGTCAAACCTGCCATTTTTATGGGGAAAGCCATTTTGCATAGCACACAGATATACAGAAACTTACGGTGTGAAATAAGTGGTGTAGCCATATGCAGCTATTTTCTTGAAGCAGAAAAATCTCCCAAAAGATTACATTCTCAAGTAGTGGTGATCTGAAATAAAAAAAAAAAGTGTATATATTATTGAACAGAAGCATGGTAGCATTCACTTCAGAAGTAACCAGTGTTAGAACAATAATAATTTCCAAGGATGTTATTCAGAACTGTCCTGAAAGTGTTGAAACTGATTGACTGAATAACCTAAAAAAAGACTCCTTTCTGTAGCCTTTTCTCTCTGCAAAAATCAAAGAATACACAGTATGGCTCATTCCTGCCTTTCTACTTTGTGTCATAAAATCTACTTTATGTCCAAAAATTTAATACAAATTTTACCAGAGGCTCACTTCAGAAATTCCTGAATGCTTATTTAAATAAATGCCAATTTATATGAGTTGCACTCAAGTCTTCCCCAGTTAAAGACTCTTTTATCATTACTGGCACTGCTAAAAGTAGAAAAGTACCAACATGGAGAAATGGTGGGCTTACAAATGTAGCAAAACAACTACAAGATCCTCCAGGAAAAAAGATGCAGAATTTAATTGTGAAAGAAATATCCAACCTAGCTATGCGAAAACTTCCAGTTAATTTCTACATAATTAGGAACATTGGTGTTTTACTTAAATTCAGGCTTAATGCTGGTATCAGATTCAGATTCCAGCCTGGATACATGCAAAATCATTTATGATTCCTCCAGAAATTTGAAGTATACAGAACCTTGTTGTCAGTTGTATTTCTCATTGATACAAAATAAATTATTGGACCTGATGACTGTGACTTGATTTTCTTCATCTTCTCTGAAACATTTTAGGAAAATTATGTTGTTGAATCCTATACTATTGTCCTTTTAAATAGATGCACTGAAAGAAAACTTTTAAGAGATCAGGTTGAATAACTTGGATTTCATAAATGGACCAAAATAAACCTCGTATTTAATCTGATTAGGATAAAAGTATTGGGTTAGTTGCTCCTGAGATAGTGAGAAACAGCAATCTCAAACCTATCAGCAATGTAGTTCTAAAACCTGTAAGAAGGGGGGGGGGGGGGGGAAATTGAAATGAATCACATCTACAAAACCTACTTGGAACTAACATGCTTGCTATTTTCAAGAATGTGAATTTTCAAGAATGTGCTTCTATTTTCCAAATAACGTATCTAGAGTGGAGCCGGTTTCCACCTTCTGCCAGCAATTTACTTATTTTAACCTAGGAGGCAGCATTTGGGAAAAATATTGACATTTTACTGGAAAACTAAGATTCTAAAACTGTAATTAAGTTCATACTATTTCTGTTATTTTCAGTCCTAACTGGATGACAGCCCTAGCTAAAAGAAGAAAGCTGCTAGAACACTAAATTGTAGGATGTAAAAATGTGTAAAAATCTATGATTATATGATTCTAACACTACTAGCTTAGGCTGTAAGTTCAGCATTACTTCATATATCAAAACAAGGCTGCTATAAATAAGAAAATACTATACTGTTTAAGTGAAATATTTTCAAAATACATATATAGGAGATAACTTATCAACATTAAGTTCCTACTTTTTAACCAAGGTGTTCTTCCCTTAAATCTGTACACAATTGTTTAGGAGAGTTCTTCAGACAATAGTAGTAGATCAAACAGTGACTTTGTTCTATTTGGCTCAAGTATCCTTATGAGTACTCATGTTTAAAACTGACCCACCAAGCCCTGCTCAGCAGCCATTTCTGTGAGCAACACTTGGGCTCATGAGATGTCCCCAGTGATACCACAAGGATCTTATTCCTCTCTACACCTTAAAGAGATTCAACAGATTCAAAAGGACTTAAATGATCTGGCTTTTAAAAAAATTTTTTTGGTCCTTTTTTCCCTCTTTTTTTTTGTTTTTAATCTTCAATCTACCTTTTTTTTTTTCTTTTTCTTTTTCTTTTTTTTTTTTTTTTTTTTTTTTTTTTTCTTTCATAAGAAAACAGAAAGAGACTGTGGTTAAGGAACTGAAGTTTTTGTAACCTAGGGCTTAGGATAACTTTGTTTTGTTTTCATACATCTAGAGTTTTCCCAGTTCAATGCTGGCTTTAATCATACCAACCTCAGTTTGAAAACATTAATAAATTATCAAGTTATTTAAATAGATTATTTATTCTGCAAGCTATCATAGGTATCTACATATTCAGATGATGCAACTTGTAGTTATATTATACGTATATTAAAATCAGTAATAACTGCATCCTGGAATGAGAGGTGGTGTTATTTATCCTAGAGAAGAAGTGGCTCTGGGGAGCCCTTATTGCAGCTTTCAATATTTAAAGGGTCCTAAATAAAGATGAAGAGAGACTTTTTAGAAAGGCATGTAGTAATAGGACAAGGGGCTTTAAACTAAAATAAGGAAGATTTAAATTAAACACTAAGAAGATATTCTTGGCTTCAGTGGTGGTGAGATACTGAAATAGCCTGCCCAGAGAAGCTGTGGATGCTCTGTTCCTGGAGGTGTTCAGGGCCAGGCTGGATGGGGCTTTGGACATCTGGTCTAGTGGGATGTGTCCCTGCCCATGATAGAGGGGTCAGAACTAGTTGGACTTTTAGGCCCCTTCCAACCCAGATCGTTCCAAGCAGCTCTTTTTCCACCAAATCAGAATCTAAGCTTCTACATCTTTGTTTTATTTCCTGACCCCAAATTCTTCCATTTCAAATTGAGAAAGACTAAAAGGAAAATCAGAAAACCTCAAACTGTATGTTAGAGTAAAATTAAATATTTCCACCACACCTGCTGAAAGCCTGGCAAGCAACACATGGTTTAGGAGAAATAAAGGCAAAATTAGACAGTCACAATAAGAATTTGTGAATTACATAGGATATCCTCACTGCCATCAGAGCAATAGATTTTAGTAAACTGCACATTCAAACAAAGCAACTAAGAGTGTAATAGTATATCCCAAAGAAAACAAGATATAGCCCATTTTTACAGCTCCTTGCAATTCAGAGTCCTGAGCCCCACTTTATTCCCATTCTAATTGAAGTTTGTAACAGCTCTGAAGATGGATTTTGTTAACATGATCTTTATTGCTTCTCTTCTTTCTAGGTCCTCCCCCCTCATTAGCTCCAAAGAGAGCAAGTGCAGGTTAATGGCAGAACAGTCATATGATAGATCAGTAACTTAATTAAGGACAAAACTTTAAGTCGCAGAGGTAAAGGGAAGAAAAAAGAAAGAAAAAAAATCACCATTCTCTTTTTGATACCAGAATGGCAATTTACATCTCTTGCTGCCCTGCTAACAGACATGAATCGAAGTCTGGTAGTATGAACTGAGATATTAGACAGTTCCTAAAGCCTACCCAAAAATCCAGCTGGATTATAGAGTTACTTCAGTTCTGAACCCTGATGCTCATTTTAACCCTGCTTGGCATCTGGTAGCAGTATTGGTATTTTCTATACTTGGATAAATTCAAGTTTCAGCAAAAATTTGTTTCAAGGCTCTGGTCAATCACAAAGGATAACAGAGTACAATATCCTACTTTACTACTGACTGCTTTCACAAAGAAGCAACTCTGACAGATCCTGCTTTTCTTTTTTTTTTTTTTTTTTTTTTTTTTTTTTTTTTTTTAATTTATGTGGAAATCATAAAATCAAAGAATTGTGGGGGTTGGAAGAGACCTCCAGAGATCATCGACTCCAACCCCCCTGCCGAAACAGGTTCCCTGTAATTACCTGGATCTTCCTTCTTGCCCTTTTTGAAGACTGGAGTGACATTGGCTAACCTCCAGTCTTCAGGCACCTCCCCCATTCTCCAAGACCTCTCAAAGATGACAGGGTGGTTCAGCTATCACCTCAGCCAGCTCCCTCAGCACCCCTGGATGCATCCCCTTGGGTCCCATGGGTTAATGAATATTGGTGTTGCCTAGGCACTCTTGGACCACCTCTTCCCTGACTAAAGGGAAGTCTTCCATTCCCCAGACTCTCTCACTAACCTCCAGGGTCTGGGATTTCCTAGGGAGAGCTTTTTCACTGAAGACAGAAGCAAAGAAGGCATTCAACATCTCTGCCTTCTCAGCATCCCCCGTTACCAGAACACTCCCTTCACTTAGTAGATGAGCCACATTCTCCCTAGTCTTCCTTTTACTGTTAGCATACTTAAAAAAACCTTTTTTATTATCCTTTATCACCTTTGACAGATTCAATTCCAGGTGGGCTTTAGCCTTCCTCATTGCATCCCTGCAGGCCCTGACAACATTCCTATATTCTTCCCAAGTGGTCAGACCCTTTTCCACATTTCATGGATCTTCTTCTTTCCATTGAGTTTGTGCACGAGGTCCTTGCTCATCCACACAAGTTTCCCGCCACCCTTTCCTGATTTTTTTTCTCAAAGGGATGCACTGATCCTGAGCTTGGAAGAAGAGCTGCTTAAATGCCAACCAGATCTCACAGGCCCCATTAGATGTCCCAAATGATCTTACAGAGCTTGCATCACGATGCCTGCTAAGCTGCATGGTAATACTATGATTATAATGGTCTTGGATTATAATAGCAAACATCAGAATATTTTTCTGATCTGATAGGCACATAGCAAGTAGCTATCATTCAGAAAAATCCTCAAATATCTGTTAGATCAAGAAACCATGTTCTTCCTACAATGCAAAAAGCTTCTGGTGAATGCAATCAGCTTTATTAAATGAACAAAGCAGTTAGCAGTAATTTTCAACTCACTGAGTTAGGTAATATACATGTGATTTGGGCACATTTGTTAAATTTGTCGTCCCTTACAGCCAAAAAATTAGAACCTCTATGAGAAGAAAGTCCAAGAGTTTCCAAGTAAATCATGGGAATTGTATTGCAGCAGCCTGCTGTAACGAGGTATCATAACACCAACCAACGCATTTAAAATGCAAAAAATACCAATGGTTTTCTCAAAAACAACACATCCTCACCAGTGCTAGTCTAACATGCATCAATGGGCTTTTATCTTTCTGTGGAAGGATACAGATTGACCTAAGCCACTGGAGATAAATTATTATGTGATCTAACAGTCACATTTGCTAAAAGCTTTGCCTGTGCAGTCAATTTCACACCCACAGCAAACCCTTCCTGTATTCTCCTAAATACTAATCTTTCCAGGTATTGCATACATTCTCCCTGTTGTTTTTGACCTTTCTGTAAGAAAGATGCAATTTCAAAAAAATAAATACAGAATAAAATAATTAGAGATAAGCCATCCTGTTAGTGCAGGATTCTTCTCTGTTGCACAGTTAATTTCAGTTCAAACAAATCCCTCACCCAGGCTAGGGAAATATCATTGATCCCTGTACAGAGGGACTATTCCAGGTAAAGAGAACATTCTCTTATAACACACAGTAATTATACCCTCATCAGATTCCTTCTCTTAACTTTGTGTTATTGTAGTTACACATTCACCTGAGACCAGTAGCTTATACTCTGCGCGGGTCATTTTTTTGTCTTTTAATGGCCCTAGATTTGAATGGAATTTTTAAAGACAGTTGGATTTTAATCAGGAATAGTTAACAACAAATACTGTACTGTTTTTTGTTTTTTGGTTTTTTTTTTTTTTAATTTCATCTACTGAGTACTTAAACCACATCCAATTAAAAATATTTCTATTTTAAATACACACCAATGTGTTATTTTTCTTTTATTTCTGGAAAAAATTAATTCATAATTTTAAAATAAAACTGAAATCATTTTCCTATAAGTATCTTTACAAATAAATTCTGGGTACCTGTTTATCAAATATAACTTCAGTATTTTATTCACTTCCTTGGCTTGGTGGCAGTGAAAGGTATGCAAATGATAAACATGTATTTTAATATCCACATAATTTTACACTTTAAATTTATTACATATTTATGAACCCAAGTATATGAAACAAATAAAGCTTTTCATAAAACAAGATAAAATCTAATTGCACAGGCAAGGGAGTGATATTATTAGCCAATATGAAATCATTCAAATCTTACTATTTCTACAAATTATTACATTTTAAAAATGAATTACCATGAGGCCTTTTCTATCCAACATGATTTTTTTTCAGTGAAATTACATGCTACAGAACAGAGTAACACTGCAATGAATGGACACCTCTGTGTTTTGGGAGAAATAAAACCAACTTTTTGCTTTGTTTTGAGAGTCTTCAGGAATCTACCATTTAAAATTCATATCCTATGCAATTCAGGTTCAGGCATGCAAAAAAAAAAAAAAAAAGAAAAGAAAAAAAAAGAAAAGAAAAGAAAAGAAAAGAAAAGAAAAGAAAAGAAAAGAAAAGAAAAGAAAAGAAAAGAAAAGAAAAGAAAAGAAAAGAAAAGAAAAGAAAAAATATCCCTCTTGGAAGCACTTAACTTCAATTTGCTTTGCTTTTCTCCTCTCACTGTATATCAGAGCAGAGCAGTTGCACATCACGTGCATAGGACTGTTTCAAAATAAAGTCACACTTTCTTTTGCACTGACAGTTCTCCAAGACCCCTTCCACACATAACTCTGCCTGTCTCCAAAACAGATATGCCAAAGTATAAAATTCTGAAACCTAGGATAAGTAAATACCTGTAAATTGGCAAATAGAATTGTCTTGCAAAGCAGATAAAGCCATTTATTGTCTTTCTGCCACAGCTGACCTATCCACAAAGTGAGGACACCAACAGCACTGCAAAGCTTTCAATTCATAGGCTTTCTCAAGGTCCCTAAATATACTTGTGAAAAACAGCACTCTTAACCCTTATTAAAGGTCAGTCTCCAAAAATACGAAGATATAACAGAGCAGTTGTGAATACCACTGTGTTTCTTAATAAAGAAAGCAAGCATTTTTCAAAATGCAACTGGTTATAATTTATCATTAATTGTCAAAAAAATGCCATTGTGTTCCACAACTGCACTTATAATGCAATACTTTAAAAGCTAGCTGTGAGAAAGGCAGGTGGATTTAAATTGACAAAATATTTATTTTCTTGGAAGTCACTGAAATCAACACACCATCTTTTCATGTGTCTGCTTGACAATTCCTTTGTTGTTTTCCCAATAAGCTTTGCCCAGCTACCATTTTTCTTAAAAAATTAAACTATAAGGGCAGGTGTGGAATTGCAGAATAGGTTCTGGTGTCACGGGAAAGAAAGTGCTACAGGCTGTTGAACAGGGTTCTTCTTGGAGGAGAGAGGAGATGAAGCATGAATGGTGGGATCAGCTTGTTCAGGACTACTCTTTCAATGCATTTTTCTCAGCAAGAGAAGCAATTTGAAAAGCTAAAGAATATCCAGCAATGACTCAGGTGGCCAACAAAATTTATGCTTTGTCCAAAAATTTAATTGAGGAGCTATTAATTATTAAGGAGCTTTTCATCACTCTTTGACCTCTAAATCTGGCCCCTGTTTCAAGTTACATGCATTTAACTTTCCTCCTCTCCTAAAGACACCTCATAAGTATTTTAATAACTCTCAGCAAAAACTTGGAAGACACAACCTTCAGGAGAGAATCTGCAGTTTTCCAGTGAACTACAGCCATACGCTTCTCTAAGCACTGCAAAACAGAAGCAGCAGGGAGTAACGATAAAGAAGCAGAATTAGATTTGCACTATCTTTACCCATCTTGCTCTGCTCAAATGAAAATTGGAAGAATGAGACTTTGTCCAGATCAACTATAAAAATACCTTACCTCCACTCCAGGAGAATATTCTCATCTCTGTACAAACAAAGCATTTATGTTCACTATAAAAACATATAGATTCTCAGTATAAAAATTAAAAAATATCTCCACTAAATATAAATCAGCAGTTTAATCGTGAAGATAGAGAGAGATTAAAGGCAAAACAAAGGGAGAAGGAAAATATGAGAGACAAGCTAACATTCATTAAAATCGTGAACAAAACACCATGTTTAGAATTTGCTATTTTTGCCCTTACTTGCGGGCAGCAGAGTTATGCCTGCACTCCATGAAGCCTCAGAAGATCATTTTGTTTAATAAGCTCAAAGATCCAGAGAAACAATTGGTGGGAAAAATACCATAGGAGCTTGGCTTTCAAAGTGATTCAAACACATCTTTTTACTACAAAGTGTCTTTTCAATTAGGATGCTAGGAATCAGACGAGGCTAAGAAGTAAGGTAATGAGGGCAGGCATGACAAGGAGCCTCAGGGCTCCGTGGGATTTTCCTTCAGCATTTGATTCAGCCCCTTGGAGGAACTTAAGGTGAATGTAATAGCTAAGGCTTAATTCTCTTCCTTATTTCTCTGCTTCCAAGTTTCCTGTGCTGTCACATTCACATCTGTCATGTACGTACGATAACAATTATAGAGCTTTTGTTTTCAGGAATTCACTAGTTTATTCTTTAGGAAATAAAATAACTTTAATAACAGAAGACGAGACTTGTTTCTTGCCACTGAGAGATTAAAAGAAGGAGGGAGGGATCAGCTGAAAGTCTCAGTGTGCTGGAAACATCAAGTAATGACCTTTATTACTAATGACCTAGGCCCTCCAGCAATGAACCTAGACGACACTGATTAGGAGAGAAGCCTGCTGCTTTTTGCAGGCATATAAAATAAAAGAAGTCTTTGTGTTAATAGAGAGGAGTATGACACTGTAGGATATGTAAGAATGAATGAGCTGTACAAAGAAGGGATTTTTCCTCCCCTTGGAAGACAGTGAAAAATTAATCTATCAATACAAAAACCTGAATCATAGTTTGACACTGCTGTAGATCTGTACAAGATAACACTAACCAAACCTTGTACTGCAGATTTGCAAAGCAATTTTAGCCTGGACGTTCTGCTTACATCACCTCAAATTAACAGGAAGTAAAGTCTGAGATTCAGGGCTTAGAAGCATTCATGTATTAAGGAAGAATCAGAAGGAAGCTAGTAAAGATAGGCAGGATATATATTTTAAACAGAGAGAGGCTTATTACTTATGCTGCCTTAAATTTGAGGAGTAGCAGAAAAAAACCCAAGATGGATAGATGAACAAATGCAAACCTTAGTTAAAAAGGCCACATATTTCTTTCGACTTCCTGCTTCAGTTCTACATTTGTACAGTTATTGTTCTCCTGGCCTTTTAGTCTTGGTCACACCATAATTCTAAAGCTGCTTTACACCTGGAAATTAAATTGGATACCTCTCTCTTTGTAATATGTCCTGGGGCACTCAGGACAAGGCACTACTTCCAGCAAATCTCAAAGCAGTACAACAATAAAGACACCCATTCGTTGGCACACAAGGGTGATCGCATGCAGTTTTTTATCCATCTTCAGCGTCCACAAGCTCATCAGATGCTCGTTGCATCATTCTGTGATGTTGCCCAGCCACTTTCTCCTCAGATCACATCTTGGCCTGCTGTATTTCCCCAGCTGATCAGGTGCAGTCTGCAAGCAGGTGACTCATCCTCCTAAGGAAAGCACACCCCAACAGCTAAAGCTCCTTTTTCACCGATTCTTTTTACAGCGCTCTCATTCTCAGTGTTGGTTTGCCAGATGACCCCAGAGCAATGCATCAAAACTTCACAGATTCCTGTAGCTTCATCTCAACTGCCAGCAGAATTCACGGATCACCCTTCCTGAGGGTCCACAATTTTGTTACAAGACTGAACACTGTGTCAGAAGTTTGCACAACATCTGTAAGTCTTTCTACAAAGTATTTGTGCATGGCATGAAGATGAGTACCTCCATGAATTTCATACTACATTTTTCAGAGCTAGTTCTGACCTTTCAGTTTTGAGCTGTGATTTCAATTACTCTCTGAGATTTCAATCCTCAAGAATAGCAGCTTTCATACATGACTAATGAATCCTATACAGAACATGGCACCGCGTTAAATTTATTTTCCAGATCCACACAGATTACAACTATCTTTATGTTCTCCTCATTGTCTCTCCAATTTTTGGAAGTTTTTTTAAGCCAGATTTGTCAAGAAATCAGCATTTGTGGAAATATCCTGACTAAGTCTTCCTGTTTGTCTAAATGACTGATGGTCCTTTTAAAAATTAATTTCTACTATATGTGTACCACTGCGCTCTGAGAATTATGTTCCATGTTTTCACTAATCTTCCTTAGCTCTTTCTTAAAACATTAAAGAACTACTCTTCTCCTTTCCAGCTCCTGGATCTACAGTGACTCAGAGACCTGTCATGGATGAGTTTTTTCACTATTGAATTGCTATTCATGAAAACTGAACAAGTTCAGAGGAATGGGACGATTTACGTTATATTCTTGGCTTAAAAGGCTCCTTTTTTATCAAATCTATTTCCAGCAAATTTTTATTTGCTTATTTAAGCTATCTACAGGTTGTAAATGGTCACGAAACAACATGTAGAGCAGTCAAGTGCCAGCCTGCATGCAGAACTCAGATAAAAGGGGCCAGGAAATCTTCAGCAGCTCCGGGCAACTACAGGAAAAATCACCAAAGGGATAAAGGGAAGAATGAAAACAAGTACAAAGTGCCTGCAAGTTTAAATTCTCCAGAGAGAGGACAAAGTGGTAAGGGTACAAGCAAGCTGCCTGCTAAAGTACTGGGAACAGAGCTCCAGTTCTCCCTGGCATACTACTGTTCTGAATGAGTACCACTGAGGTTAGAAAACATTATCATTGCCCAGCTCTCATTATCAGACAGAAACTGTTTGTGCCTCTCCATGTTCTAAATGGGACTGTCTCCGCTGAATACAGTTATGTTACTTGACAGCTGAGCAGTATGCCTGCCTTCTTGCGGAAATAAAAAATTGGTTTACAAATAGAACCTCTCAAGCTTTCTCTTCATTAGATATCAGCCTAGACTGTCATGCTGCTGCAGGTAGCCAGCTCCCATTAACCACTTTGTCATGCAGAAACATTTGCTGAACTCAGCAATCACCTGAGCATGGGCTGCCTGGTCCAACCAAAAAAGTAGAATAGAGCCTGTGGCCAAGTTCATCCAGTTGATTACCTGCTTACTTCTGTTATTCACAGCAGGGACAGGCCTCCGTTACTCCTAAATATCCAGGGTAGACAGTTTTCAAAAATGCACAGCTTTTTGCAAAACAAAGGCTAAGATGCACCCAAGTAACTCTGCACCAGTGGAAGCAACACCAGTAGATGTAATCCAGAGTAGCTGTATGACTTAGGACTGTCCTAATTGTTGTGCTCTGACTGCTTTGCTTTTCACCTGGGATAACTTCAACAAGCTGGAGAATAACTTTTAGGGATAAAAATAAATCATTTAGAGCGCTTAAATGTGAATTCCTTAGAAATCAAATATTTGAATGGATGGCCTATTGAAGTCAATGCCACTTGCTGATAATCACTAGCACCCATTACTGTAAAAGTCTAATTACATGGTTATTTTAAAGGATTGATTTTCAAATAATTAAGCCAGACTGACAATTGTGAGGCACAAATTTGACTTCAAAAGCATTTATTCCAAAATATAGCATCCAAGGCTGGATAAAGGAGTATAAATTTCTGGAACAATAAAATACTATAGCTCAATTTATATAATATTTCTCCTCAGCTTTTATCCATGCCCACAAAATGCTGAGGTGGAGCAAATTTTCTTCTTTATTTTGCAGCTTCAAATTCAGTGTGCACCCAACTAGTTCTAACATATCTCTTTCCCAAAGAGAGAAACATTTCTACACTTTGTATACATCAAGAAATTAGACCTATTTACAGCTGTGCACACAGATGCGTTTGTACCCAAGAAATGCAGAAAATGTGAATGTGAAACAAAAGCCAAGAAATGAAGAGATTAAGCTGCTAAAAAAAAGTCTAATCTTACATCAGAGGTGGTTTCACCACACTTAGTAACAACTGGGGACTTCACAGGTTTTAACATTAATACAATAGGTTCATTGTGGTGCACCATCTTGACAGTACTAATAGCACATCTGAAAACACACATTGCAAAATAATAATAACCCTAATAAAAAGCAACATGTAGGATTCACTCTCCTCACTTTTTTTTTCTTATTTTTCTTACTTCTTACTACAATGCTTACTTCTGCAATGTTATTTTTGAGCGTGGTTCATAGAAACATAGAACGGTTTCAGTCGGAAGGGACCATATGGATCACTTAGTTCCAACCCCCTTGCTATGGTTGGAATTGCCACCAGCTGGACCACATGGCCCAAAACCCCATTCAACACTCCCAGGCATAGGGTATCCATAATTTCTCCAGAAGTTGTTTGCATCAAGCATTTGAGATTTGCTCTTCTGCAAAACATGTGATTTGGGATGAACTATCATACATTCCTCTGTATGTATAAGCAGAGCAGCGTAAGACTAATTCTGACTAACAATCTAACTTGAAAACACCTGTCAAGTTTAATTTTAAAGGTATTTTTCTTTAAAGTTGTCATAATTTAATAATGACAAGTAAAAATCAAGTTATAAATTATAGGTATAAAGTTATGAAAACCCCATACCTGCACTTGCTGCAAGCTATCTTGCAGACACACAGAAAACATGGTGCTCGCCCCTAGCAAGCAGTCTAAGAGCAGAGCCCATGCAAGTTATAACAGAGATGTGACAGAGCAAGAGAAAACATCTCATAGGAACAGACTACTATCTACCTGACTTCAGTTTACCTAAAACGCAAGTTTTATTCACTGCCTAAAGCTCTTCAAATGATTCTGCTAATAAGAATCTTTCCTAGGTACATCTTTTATAGGCTATTTGTTACTTCTCAGCATTACAGTATCCAAGCAGGCTGTTTTGTTTCTTGCAAATTATGTGGTTATTTTGCAAAACAGATATCAGCTGCAAGTATATCAGTATGTAAGTACATTGTAAAAAAAAAATGATCCTTTTATAATTCAAAAAGCTATTTTCTCTTTGTTGTCTTTGTTGCATTTCATAATCATCAACAAAGCCCAAAATTAGCAGTGTGCAGCTGGTGTAGCTGCCTGCAGGATCATTTTCTTAGAGGATGGAGGATTTATGTTTTCCGGTTTCTGAAAAGACAAAGTTTGCTTCTACTGGATGGATGAAAAGAGGACTGATGTTTTAGCAATGATTTGATGTGAAATCTTCATTTCAACCCTCCTATAGATAATCTGAGTTATCCCTTACCAACACCTACCATTTTTCTCTGCCTGTCATCTTTCCCAATGCTGACAGCTTGGAACATACATTAAAGCCAACCTTCATAGCTCTGAGTATTTCACCCTTCACTTACAAACAGAACACTTTTCCCAAAGGTCCAATTCTGCTGTCAGCCTCATGGTCCAGTCTGTGGGCTGGTTAGCTGAAGCCCACACAGTCAAGAACTACTATCACGGGTTAAAAACCCTAGCTGTAATTCTGATTAATGGTGATGAAGCCTAATTTTGCTCAGCTCTTGAGGTACAAACACATTGTTTGGTAGCCAGAGGCATTACTGTCAGATGAGATGACTGGCTTTGCCTCAGTGATGTTGCATTACTCAGCTGGCTAAAACATGCTGATGCAGATCAGAAAATGCCACACACAGAGATCAAAGCCTTCAGCATGGACAAATTGAGCATCTGCAAAGTCACCCCAAAGCAGGGCATCATGTTGCACAGCACCCTCTTGTTCACACTGTCACATTTCTGCTAGGCCTACCCTTTCTCCTTAGGGTCAAACTCTTATCTATTCCAACACCCCAATTATCCTGCCACCGGTATGGCTTTCGGAAGGGAGGGTGATTGTTCTACAGGGAGAAAAACATGATAACCATCATGATATGGTAATGATAACCATAAAGGTGGAAAATCTTCTGCCCATGTAGCTGGCAGGAGACACTGACAGTTCCTCGGTCAGTGTGAAAACACTGACAGGCTGAAGAGATCAGTAGCAGACAGGAAAAAGGTTTCTGTCCTGTAACATTGAGAAAAGGGCATTTTGTCTCAGGAATATCTTCCGTGTTGAAAAATTCTCTGCTCCATCCTACCACAATATATCCAGTGGTGGACAGCCTTCAAACCCCACTAATCAAATCTGAAGATTCTCCCTTGAGTGCACATTAGCAAGACACTGCTCTTCCATATTATTCATTTATTTGGGAGATGTAACAGTGCCAAGGAAACAAGAACTACTGTAACATAATTATTTTTTCCATAGACAGTATTTTGTGCTGTATACAATACTGTATAAATCCTCCACGGAAATAACTAAAATAACAAATTGATTTTCTTTCTCAATGAAACCAGATTAACCAAGAAGAATATACAGGAAGAATCAAGGATGAAGTCCTGTAAAAATCACAGCAGGCAGCTAAGAGGTTATGCATCTTACAGACTGAATAATGAAGAGTTCAGGCTCACTGAAATTTAAATGAACACTCCACTCCTTTTTTATAAAGTCTTCAAGGTTGCAATAATTTATACCTAGAATCATGGTTTTACGTGTCATAACAGATCGTTCTGGAATAAGATCCTTCCTCAATGAGCAGAAACTGATATCACCTTCAGAAATTCAGGAGATATACTTTGATTATACTTCCCGTTACTGACAAGGGTATGTTTGGCCCTACGGCCTCTCTTACTGAAAAGTCTGATTTTCAAGTCAAGTCAGTAAGACCAGTTGGAAGCCTAGTAAATATATCAAGTAAATACTTGATAGAGCCTTTCCAATTATTTTTTGGGTCCTCCTGGTTGAAAATGCTCATCCTCTCCTCCTCTTGTATCCCCACCAGGAGGCTGACCAGACATTATTTTCCTGCAAACAAATCACTGCTCCTCAGACCTGCAAAACTGGGTGGGAACTGTAAGGAAGAGCAGCATATGTTACTGTATTGCTACCATCTCTTAATCAAATCCCAGCAGAAACCACAAGCATAACATCAACTATAAAAAGTTTGAGTAAAAGTTTTCAACAGAGATTCAGGAGCACACTGTCCTTGGTGGTTCCACTTTCTTTCAACTGTTTCACAAATCCTCATCCAAATTTATTTGAACCACTTGATAATTTTCTTCTGAAACACTTCTCTCTTCATGAGAGCAATAAAATCAAATGTTCTCAGTAAATGTCTGCTTTGCTTTTTAATTTCACATATTAGAAAAATGAGAAGTAACTTTTCAACATTTTAGACTTTTTAAACACAAAGAATTTGGTTGTTACCAAAAATGCAAATAGAACTGGGATTTCTCTTTTCTGACAAAATGTTAGCTTTACCATTTAACATATCAAAAGAAATGCTTGGTTGTTTTAAGTGTCACAAAAAAATAAACAATGTCACTTTTTTTCAATACAATTCACTTTTTTTTTTGTTTGTTTGTTTTTTCCCAAATGGGAGCTAATAACCTTGAAAAACTGATAGAAATAACCCAAATGCCTATTTTTATTAGTACAGAATCATAGAACCACAGAATCATAGAATTATCTTAACAGTATCAAGATTTTAAGGTAAAATAGACTAAACACAACTACATTTTCAGGATGCTTTTGTCTTTTGCTGTTCCCTTTTTGCTCTATATCTGTTAAACACAGACCTACTACAACTACTTCCATACATATTTTGCTATATAAAAAAGGAAACAGTAACATTCATGTTTGTTTCAGCTAATGAACAACCCAAAGTGGACCTCATCACTCCTTTTTAATCTCTGCCAAGCTGAAACAGAATATGCTGAAAAGTAAGAAGGAATCAGAGAAGAATATTGTATCTATTTTTTTGTTCTGAGTTTAAGAGCAAATATATCATACAATACTAATAAAAATGCTACAAGTTCTAGATACAGACTTTTCAGCTCCAGGTCAGATACTATATTCATGCCATTTTCACTTCCAAGTCTTGAATGGGATATTACCAAGGCAAAATTAGACAGTACCAATCATTTAAGAATTGGTCAAAACTATGTAATGAACATAAAACTGGAGTAAAAAAGAAAACAGAATAAGTACATCTAAGAAGAAAGAAAGGCTGAACAGCGGGGGGAAAAAAAAAAAGAAAAAAAAAAAGGCAGACACAAAGCAGGTAAGCATCTTCCTGTTTAAGAGATAAAATTAAAGGTATGAATCCCACTGAAAACTAAACTCATGAAAAAAAAACAAACCTATACTATGATCCATCCAGAAGATACACTGTAGTTGTAGGCTGTAGTGTGCTGGGGGTCGGCCTCTTCTCTCACGTGACTGGTGATAAGACTAGAGGGAACAGCTTCAAGCTGCACCAGGGGAGATTCAGGCTGGACATTAGAAAATACTATTTCTCTGAAAGAGTGGTCAGGCACTGGAATTGGCTGCCCAGGGACCTGGTGGAGTTACCAACCCTGGAGGTATTCAAGCAACATTTGGATGTTGTGTTGAGGAACATGGTTTAGTGAGAACTGTTGGTGACAAGTGGATGGTTGGATTGGATGATCTTGTAGGTCTTTTCTAACCTTGGTGATTTTGTGACTCTGTGATTTGGCTTATATGAAATCAGTGCTATCTAAGACAAATCACTTCCTATACTTGCTAGTACATATTTCTAAAACTTCCAAGATGTGAAAAAGACTTTGAAGAAATGGATGTGATTAATTCTTATTCATTTTTATTTTTGGTAACAAACACAAAGCAGCTCAGAAAACTGAATTTCTTTCACACAAAACATTTCACAACTTGGAAGAAATAAAATAAATCTTACTCAGTCAAAAGCTGTGTTTATACATCCTTTTTTATTATTTTTATTTTTATTTTCTGGCTTATTCTTAAGCAACCACTCTCCTCCTATTCCCTTCCCTAGAGTTTGCCTTTCAAGGTTGCCTGACTCCACGGTTGGCCAGCTCTGGAAGCATGCAAGACAGCTTGTGTTGACAGAAACAGGGACAGCTGGGCAGACTAGCTTGAAAAAAAATATTTAAGAAGTCCAATAGTCTGTTGGCACCTCAGGTGGCTGAGGTTCAATGCATGTACCCAGTAGCAGACTCAAAAGCTCTCAGAGTTGGAGGTGGCCATGACACACACTTTTTCTTTACGGTGATCCTGAGAAAGCTTGTGCATGTGCATCTGCCTAATTCTGCTTGCTAGTGTTAGCTTTGCTGATTTCACTGTACTTCACAGCACTGTATTTCACAACATGGGAAACTAAATAGAGTCATAAGCATATTTCATTGCTATTATTAAGACTGGAGAGTTAATAATAATTATCTCACAGTACTCACAGCATTAAATACTTATCTGCAATATAAAAATGCAAACTAGAAATCTGCTTGTACTATGATAGATCAGTTATTCTGATACTAATCCCACCTTTCTGCCTTATTGAGGTGGTTGTTTTCAAAGCATTACAGAAAGAGAAATTGTACTATGCGCTACTTAAGAGATTCAAAATCCATGCAGACTTGAACAAAAATGGTAAAATATTTCATGCAATTTTCTCAAAAAAATAAAAAATAAAAAAATCTGGAAGAAACAGATTATTTTCATCATTCCTTAAATAATGTCCAAATTTTATCTTGGCTATGTTGGACAATTGCACGGCGCTGGCAGCAAATACTGCACTCTCAAAATCCTCATCCTTTAGAAATACAACTCCAATTGCTTAACAACTGACACATGAAAATCCACAGAGGTTCCCTTAAGATGAGGCTGTCATAGCTTGTAACACTTTACCTGATGGCTGCTAAAGTTCATCATGATTGTTCAAAAAGTGAAGGGACATTTGATCAATGTCTTTCTCAGCAGATTTTAATGACAGAACATATACGCAAAGTACAGTGGAGACATTTCTGACACAAAATGTGCAAGAACTCTCAACATTAATTAGCACTCCTCTGACTTTGTTTTGCAAATTAGGCAGGAAAGCAGAGAGCTATATATTTCCCACTTTCCTGTTCTTCTCTTTCTTCCTTTCCCTAGGGCAGCAGAACTATTTCACTGAGTAATCACAACCCATTCATTGTAGTTATAAGCAGGGAATCAAATTCAAAACCTCAGGGTAACACTTAGGATTTTCCTGTTGCCTATCATTATTATTAATATTTCTAATAAGACAGGTGAGATCATGACAACACCTCTCCCCAATGCATAGATTAAGAAAGTGTTGAACAGATAATCAAAGAAAGGAAAATAAAGAACACAGCAGGTCAATTCATTTCCAGCCTCTCTGCCACTGAAATTGATTCTAGCCGTGCCAATGTTTGTCATATTCAGCACCAGAATATAAATTGTGCACAGAGAGGATTGAATCAGTTAAAAAGAAAAATGTTTTCTCTGTGAGGACATCTGAGCATTGGCACAAGATGCCCAGGCAGGCCGTGCCATCCCCATTCCTCACAGGTTTTAGAACCCAAGAGGATGAAGCTCTGAGCAACCTGGCCTGACCCTGCAGCCTACCCTGCTTTGAAGTTGGACCAGAATCCTCCAAAGGTCCCACCTAATCTGAGAGACCCTTTGATCCTTGTGGTCAGAGGACACCCACAGAAATTGGCAGAGGGTAGACTGAAATTAAAGAAGCTTTAAGTCAGTGACTTTACACTGTTACACATTTTGTAACACTGGACACAGCTGTTGTGATTCTTCCCAAATACGTTTTTGCTACTATTTGCTACTAGGGATGGATTTGTGCAGGCCTACATGTGCACTACTATTAATTCATGAGCCAACAGTCCTAAGCACTCATATTTGAGAAACTGTCACCTCTTGAGCACTTATCCTCAGAGCACTTGCAAAATTAAAAACAAATAAAAGTATATATATAAGTTCATATAAAAACTAAAAAAGAGTAGAATGATTAGTGTGCTCCACAGAACAAAAGAAAGGAAAAAAAAAAAAGAACAATATATATCTCCTTAAAAATGCTGAATGAGACTATTACTTTCTCTGCCTCTTTTCTTAATATATTCCATGGTTGTATTTTATAACCACTTGTAAATAGCATTCTGTATGAAATAACAGACAATGAAAAGGTATTCTCAAATAATAGATGTTTCTTTTTTGTGGTTATTGAGAAAGGCAATGACAACGATATGTTATTAAAGGAAAACTACCAAAGAATAGGGTACAGGAGTTGGAATTAAATTCCCTGTCTCTACCAAAAACCAGAGAACATAGAAAGAAAGATTTTTGATATTTATTTTTCATTTGAAAATCAGATAATCTGGTCACCTCAAACACACTCCCTTTGAACTCCAGTACAAGAATTGCCATCAGAACTGCTACTTCCATTTCTAGATTGCAACCATTTTAGAGATGAAGGGAAATAATGTCTCAGCTTCTGCTGGCATGCCAGGTCCCAGTGAGAGGATTCACTTCAGCTTCCATCCACCTTTCTATCAAGAGTGTGCCTATAAGGGCAGGGTACCAACTGAAACCATGATTTCTCAAGAAATGCACAAAAAGCAAGACTATCAGGCCGATAGAAAAAAACACAGACAGATTAAAAGGAAATGTTTTTGCAATACAATTGTTTTTACTATGTTAAGCATAGCAATTCCTATCACATTATAAGCCATTTATGCCTTGATTGCTTGGACAGCATTAATAAATCTCATCTTTGATGTTGCATGATAAACAGAAGTCTTCATGCAATTTACCATTTTTAGACACATTGCTTAGGACTTTAAAAGGGTATTTATTTACCAGAGGTGCTGGAAAGTCAGTATTCAGATAGTACTCAGAGGCAACCATATCCTGGGGTGCATTAGGCTGGGCAGGAAGAGGGATTGTCCCACTCTGCTCTGCACTGTGCACCCTCACCTCAACCACAGGGTGCAGTGTTGAACATTGCATAAGATATTAGAGAGCATTCCAAGAAATGTTCAAAGGATGGTAAAGGGTCTAAGAAGGCAAGTTGTGCAAGAACAATTGAGGTCCTTGTTCAGCCCAGAGCAGAGGAGACTGAGAGGAGGCCTCATGACTGCCTGCAGCTCCTAATAAGGGGAGGGGAGATGAGCTTTGCTCTCTGGTGACAGCAACAGGACCTGAGGGAATGACATGGAGGTGTGGTCAGGGGACAGTCGGGTGGAGGTTAAGGAAAGGTTCTGAACTGGAGAGATGTGGCATGGAATAGGCTGCCCAGGGCAGTGGGCGCAGCCCCAAGCTGGCAGAGTTCAAGAAGCACTCAGGCAATGATCCCAGCCACAGGATTTGAATTTTAGGTGATCCTGTGTGAAGGCAGGAGTTGAACTTGAAGATCCTTGTGGATCCCTTCCAGTCTGGGGTATTCTAATGGTTCTACTTGCAAATATTTTACTGAAAATGGACCACTTGATATTTTGCAAAAAAATACACCACTGTGGTGTCTGATATCAAGTTGTTCTGTGCATACACAGGAAATAAGCAACTATAGGCCTTACTTGAATGGTAACAGTCTGGGCTCAGATTTCTGCAGTCAACCTACTTTAGTGGACACAAGAGAATGCTCTGTGTTTTGGAGATCTTTGCTGTGTTTCCGAAGATCATGAACTTATTCACAGTTGGAATCTGTTCAGCAAAGGACCAGCAAAATGGTCCAGGGGCTAGAGTACCTACCCTATGAGGAAAGTCTAAGTAACGCAGAATTGTGCAGACTAGAGGAGAGAAGGCTTCGGAGGGATATAACAGCAGTTTTCTTATACCTGAATTGTGCAATGACAGGTTTTGCTAATCTCTTTTCCAGCACTATCAAGTTAAAACCTATTTCTCTCCTAATTTTCAGAAGCAATAAATCACAAAGGAATAAAGAGATACTGTTTCATGTAAGAAGAAACCAGCTACATAAGTCTCTTCAACTGCTTAATAAGACAAGACATTGTGTCTTAACATCTGATGAGGGGAAGGGAGGTGCTTGCCTTGATCAATCTCTTCATAACGTCAAAAAGAAGTGGAAACAGAGAATAAACAAACAAGGTCTCTCACTAAACTTCAGTCTCACACCTAATACTGAGCACCAGACAAAGACTCTTTAAGTATGAGGAAGGGGGTTTCTTGTCATGTTCCTGCTTGTATCATACGGACATCAAAAGAAACTCATTCTTATGATTTGCTACAGAAAATTTACTTCATAGACCTCTGGCAAACATCTCCACAGTTGGGGAAAAAAAATAGAATTCTTTCTTTAAGTCATCAGCTTTCACACATCTTATTATAGCAGCTTCCCTGCTGAAATTCATGCATGCTGATTACAATGCTGGTACACACACATGTCATCTGAGCTGTTTATAGCCACTCTTTTATTTAATGCATCTCATCTGCCAGGTTTTTTGCAGGTTCTGTCTGCTTTATCATGTTATCGTTTAAGTCTTTGCCTATAAATCAAACTGATATATAAACCACTTTGTCATCTTTTGTTTCACAACAGATGTACAGTAAGCAGAGACTGCCTCTGAATAGGAAAAAATGGGAATGAAAGCACTCGCTGAAGTATGCACAGAAGTTTCAAAAAAATGGGTTTTGTTACTAATAACCAATAACACAGAAGGATGGATGTTTATGCACAGAATATAAGAGTAGAAAAAAAAATAAGATGATACTCTTCATATGAAAATGTGATTTCTTCATCCCTGTAATCAGGCCAAGGAAAGCAATCTGAGGGATAGACATTTAGAAGAACTAAGGCAGAGTTACTTGCAGGAGTTTCCTAGGACACATATGTTGAAACACAAAATTCAGTTGCACAGAAAAAGAACTTGACATTTCCACTATGCTACTGAGTTTTTCATTGACAAACTGATCTTTGCCAGAACACACTGACAACTTCAAAATCCTCTCATAACTCCTGTGACATTATCATTGCTGAGAAGACCATAGGTTATAGCTATATAGCTACAGTTGTACTATAGCCAGTGGAAGAAAATATACTACTAACAACTGCTTCAGAGAATCTGAGTCAGTGCTGATAGAAATGTTTCTCTGCAGTGTATGAGATGTCATTTAGCAACACACTGTTGACACCATTAAGAGCCTTACTGGCACCCTTTTGGATACTTCTTTTACCCTGGAGAGCCAAAAGTGATCCAAAACACAAAACTCTGATTTCTTCCAGTGAATAAAAAGGAATTTAGGTTAACTGTTACAGGTGAAGACCTGTTGTCCAATCTGTTTTACTTTGGTGCTGATAAAAATCAAAGGAAAAGTAAGAAATCTCAGTAGACAGCTTAGATGAGCCAATATATGCCATGCATCCTTATCTCTAAATCTGCTTAAGCATTGAACATGATATTTTAACCACATATCCAGCATTTCTTTTAGCCTGGAGTATAGTTCTTGTTGTTCTTATTATCCACACGAAACTTTGACCTCCTGAACTTCCTAAACTCTCTGTCACAAGCACTTTTATTTGTGCAATCTTCTCCTACCTAAGCAGTTACTTTCACATAGAAGTAGATTTTTTGGAAACTCACAAGATGAAATTCCTTTATATGTAAAATTAAACTGTTATATCACAGTATTGGTTAAAGACCAAGAACAGACCGAATATTTTGAGGAAAATGAAAACATGGAAATAAAAAGAAAAACGTCATCTAAGGCAAAAATCAAATTGCATTGTGGAAATTCTCTCTAAAGAACACTATTCAAATCTTCTTTAAGAATCAATGCAAGATGTTGGAAATTTCTAGAAGATCCTTAAAAAGGCATCAGCATGGCAGATTTGAGCTACATATAAGACATCACATATAATCAAATCTTCAACATTCACAAATTTTAATAATGCCACAAGGCCACATATGAAAACTTTTACAAAAATTCTATTATAAAAATTCATTTGAAAAAGCCATGGTGACCATAAGATTCAGCAGGCTTCAAGACTCCAACCTCTAAAAAATTCTGAGTGTCTGAAGATCATCAAACTTAATGTTACCAAGATTTGCTATTCCCATCTTGTATAAATTTGTACTGAAGCCATAAGATGGCTAGAAGATTGCCTAATTCCTCACTATCTCCATCTGACTGTATCTATTGTAACATTTTAAGACATAATAGGCTATGTACTTAACTCATCTACTGAGAATTTTTACTCCTTGATACAGGGAATGATTTACTTACAGAGCTCCACAAGAAAATGAAACACCTCAAAATTTTCCTCAAAGCAAGGCAAACAGAAGTAGAAGTATTTGTTTTAGGTGATTTTACTCTTCCTCAATTCATGTTAAAATCATTAGCGTGTAATAGAAAATGATTCATTTAAGATTCTTTACGTTAATATTTGTGAAGTTTTGTAAAGCATTGCAAAATTATTCATTTCTATCACTTAATACAATGTACCTGAACCAAAAGATACTTAAGTGCTGCGTATAGATTGGCTTTTGTTTGATAGGTTTTAATATTATTATTACTATTTGCAAAAGTATACAACATCAGCACCACAGGAAGCAGAAGCGTACTTGACACAGCACAACTAGGAATGAAGATCTACTTTTGAAATACGCAATGCAAATGTTTTTCATCCCCAACAATAGAGGAAAAAAAAATCATTATTTTAAATCTATTTTTCTGAAAAAAGTATTATACATACAAAATTCCCAGTATAGTGCAAAATTCTGTGATATGGTATTTTGCAAAGCAAGAAGCCCGTGACTGTAACCTTTCAGTTAGACTGATTTCTGAATAGTTATCAGCAGTTTTGGGGACTTGTATATACTGGTCACGTTACAACTGTTCTAACACCTTTTGGCTCGTATTAATTGAGCCCTGAAGTAATATTTCCAGACAGTTCATACATGATTCAGATTTTGAATAAAAACCTCCATCTCTGATAGTCCAATTCAATAGACAATCATGCCCATAATTTTGCCCTGAGTATTAATTTGTGTTCTCCTGAGTAATTTAAGCACAAAACACTTGCTTCCTAAAATGGAGGTCAACTTGAATATTCAGTGCTTGGGTCACATTTCAGGATTTAGTGTAGAGCTAGTCGTGAGCAGGCACAGATGGGAGAAATAGGCAGCACAGCAGGAAATAGTACTTTAGTTCCTGCAGCTATTTGAGCCCAGTATGCAGCAGTCATCGCGGCTATACCAACTACCAGCATGGATCTGAATGAAAAAATATGGTCACTCAGGAAATGGGGGGGGAGTGAGGAGAGAGAAGAGCAAATAGCCTAGTAATTTTTTTATTAAAGAAAGGAAAAGTATCACTTAAGAAACATGATGTTTTCACTGAGCTGAGAAACAGAAGCCTACCAATCTCTGTAGGATTCAATTAAAAAGCTTTAAATTTTGCTTTTGGATGCGGTGAGATGACTGCTGGTAAAAGGCTCTGGATCGACTTTGCTATGTCTGGAGGTTCTGCATCCAAGCCATGCAAGACCTGATACGTTTTTTGAGAAGAATATTTTATTATCTTAAATCTCCAGAGCACAAGTCAATTAAGACAGAAAAACATGCTACCCAGACTGAGAGGACGCACTGCAGGGCAACCTACTCCACAGCTGAACAGGTAACAGTCTTTAGGACTTTGCAAAGCCCCAACACACACAGTTACCTGAAGATCAAAACTAATAAGCCCACCATTCAGAAAAGTTAAGTGTGATTCACTAGAATATGCTTTTACTGTGTGAAAATGAAAGGAAAACTTTTTTGTTTTTAGGCTGGAAGGCTTCATTTAGGAACGCAGATTTCACAGAGGTATGAACAAAGGACAGAAATACTACCGTGCGTACATCTCCTTGATAGTATTTAACCTCTTTCAAAACTGTATCTATTGGCGTTTTTAATAAGATGTTCGCAAAGGAATTGAGGTTTTTGTGTTTCTTCCCATGGTCTGATTTACTTTTATAGGCATGACAGCCAATTTTGCTCTTGATTGCTTATACATAACTCTCACTGAAATCAATCAAGAAATTTTTGCATAAATATATGTGGCCAAAAGCAAGAGGGACAGCATTAATGCTGGATTTTCAGAACTATGCAGAAGAAACACTTTTTCTTCCAAGTCAAAAGGAATTTTACCACTGCCTTTTGATAAAGAGCATAGATTAATCAGTTGGGAATGTTTAGAAGAGCCTCACTCCAGTTTGCACATACTACTGGTACTCAGTATCACAAGGCAGTGCTCACAGAAGGTGTGGGCCTGTTTTCCACACAGGATGCAGCTTTTGAACAACGCTATAATATCAGTAAAGAAAGCCAGCAAGTGAACGCAAGTGTTTGATGTGCAGAGATGAGGGATAAACCTGAGTTCACACAAATTTTGCAGCACTGACAATTCATTTTTTAGAGGAATATTAACTTGCACTATATGTCTCAATATCCAGCCTTTTCCTCAAAAGAGGGATTCTGCATCTCTGACCTTCCAAGAGCCACATGTCTCAGTTCAAGGACATAATTATTGTGCCTCTTTAAACCCTAAAACAATCACAGTAATAAAACAGGCAGTGACCTAGTTTCACATTTCATCTTCTGCAGTTCTTAGCATTTCCTGGAGTAAATGCTCTGCAACCTTTTAAATCTGTAAGTTACACAATCATTAAGAACCACAAAGAGCTGAACACTTCTAATATTCCAGCTAAAATGTTATCTTTAAACATAACCTTTAGTTCCAATGCAACTTGCATCCTGAAATTATTCAAAGAAATATTTGCTTTTATTTCTCTTAGAAAGAGAGAGGAGAGGAGAGGAGAGGAGAGGAGAGGAGAGGAGAG
>NW_024884475.1:30759413-30786360 GCF_019232065.1 Centrocercus urophasianus | reverse complement strand
GGAGAGGAGAGGACATTTTCCATTCATTCATAATTCATTACATTAGCAAAATAAGCTACTTTGTAGCTAGACTGTAATTTACCTAGGGCCCTTTAGCTGATGAAAATTGTCTAGGCTAAAATTACTGTTTACTACAAGTGCTAATGCTTCATTTTCTGTTCTGTTTATAGTTTGCTTCATTGTACTGAAAACTGACCCAGAGTCTGGACACCAATTCTATAGTTGTTCATTCATCACTTCTTGTTAACCAGTGAATAGCAATCTGCTGCTCACTGCGATCCAAGCTCCTTTGTATCCAGTAAAAAATTCTACTATCAGATCCAGACTGACTAATGAAATGTACTTGCCTTTTGGGCGGTTTTGTGTCTCAAAGCCTTTCTGAAGTCATAATACATTACATCTTTTTCTTTACCCTTGTCAAGTCTCACTGACCATCTCTCCTCAGAGACGTTAATTGGATATGTGAAACATGGCTTCCCTTTCATTAACCACACCATCTTTCTGACCAGTCTGTATCTGTCCAGTTTTCTCCCAACTTGATTTTAATCAGTGGCTCAAATCTTTCCAAATTCAAAAGGTTACATGTGCACATATGCATTTTTCTCATTTATCCTTTTACCCTCCACTAGCCATAAGTATTACATCCCAGTGAATTCATATTCAGTTAATAACAGATTAAGATTAAAGGAATCTCTCTTTTTCCTGCACTTACACACAGAAAAGTACACTTCCCAAAGAAAACAGAAAAAAATAAATTAATCACCCTTTCCTTAAGCTCTGATATCAGGGGTCACCAGTAGAACCATAGAAATCTTATTTGTCTTGAATCAGCAGATAATCAATCTGTTTTTCTCATGGGTCATCGTTATGATTACAAAGCTACCAGTTAAATTATCTGTCTGAGGAATCTCTCAGTCAAGAATGGAAGGTTTTCAAGAATTCGAATACTATAGTAAATCAGTCCCCCAAGTTGAGATAGTCAAAGCTTTCAGGATTAAAAAGCAACCCGGGAGAACCAACTTCATATATTTTGATTAAAACACATTTAACAAAAGTCCGTTATTGCATCAAAATTTAACTGTTTCATAAAATCAAGATAATGTCAAAATGCTACAGGAAAAAAAGGATGGAACAGGAAGAAAAATAGGAAATATGCAATCACAAATACTGTGAAATTATTCTACCAGAAAAAAAAAGTCAAAAATTTAAATTATATTTTTATTAAACACAGCAGTCAAAATAAAGCTGAATTCAAAATTGTTCAGCCTGCAACAGAACATTTTAAATTCCATGTTTCACAGAACCACCGAGTGATTGACAGGGACCTCTGGGTCCAGTTGGCCCAAATCCTGCTCAACCAAGGCCAGACAGAGCAGGTTGCCCCAGGACCACAAAGTGGCTTTCAAAGATCTCCAAAGAAGAGACACCACAATCTCTGTGGGTTGTGCTCTGCAACTCACATAGTAGTTCACTTCAGAGAAAATTCAGTGAGCTGAAATATTTTGATATAGAAACATTCTAAGTTTTTATATTTCAAAACACTTCAGACAACGAAACATCAATGCCATAATCAAACAGAGGCACTATTAGCAACAGAAAAAGCTAGCGAAGAGCAAAGAGTATGAACACCAGCTATTTAATTGCTTGTACATCTTCACAGACCAACTAGAAAGTGGTCTCTGTTCCAATATTGAAGTTATTTAAATAATGTGGCTTCATTTACTTTCCTGTAGTACAATCAGCAGCTCTAAGAAGTTTTGCATCTTGTAATAGTGGAAGGCATATATGAAATTTAATCTGAAACTTCAGTGCTGGAATGACCAAGTTAGGTGCCTAATTATGAGCTTATTAGGTACCTAATTGAAAGCTTCAGCTTTCTACATACAGGGGCACCGTATCTGCACAAGTTTAATTGAGGTATTTTTTGTTCTATATGATCAATAGTGAAACATAATTCTAGGCTTTTGTGGCTGATGGAGAAACACACCAAATTCTGGCAGGTTTGAATCAAATCTCTCTTTATTCCCAGTCCCGATATCCCACAGAATCATGTTCTTGATTCATTCTCTCTCTCTTCCAAGCCTCCCTGCCAATCTGCCTAGTGAACATAGATTTAAAGAAGTCATTCTATTTCAGAGAAAAATCTACATCTTCTGTCATAAGTTTCCTTTCAGTATTCCCCCACAGGGCCTGCAGTCTATCTCATCAACCTCTTACTCCTTCCACTTTACATTTGTATAACCATATATTATTCATATTCACGTCCCATGTAATTTTCCTTTCATTTTCAATCTCAGATTTCTTGATCATTTCTGTTTTCCTTTTTTCTTTTGCCTTTTATATCCTCTCTTTCAAAACTAACACATCTGACTTGCCCTAAGGGATTTCTTGGAAATGAGATGTTAGCCCTCAGTGGGATTTTCTTGGCAAAATATTTAAAAATAAATAAATTAGAGACATCTTGGCCGCATTTCTCCTGGCCTTGATTTCCTCCTGTATTTCCCTGGTCATCCATATTGATCATTTCTGCCACTTCTTGAATATTTATTTCTTGACTAGATACACACTGTATTTGCTGAGCTCATGGTAATTTCCCTTTAGTAGTTTGTACTCATTTCACTTCCAGGTGCATTCTGCTCAGAGGTATGCACAACTACATTACTACAGAGATTCATATCACAGTATTGGACTAGAGAGGTAGGATGACTACAGTTATCACACAGCAGCTGAAAGTTTTCAGTTTTGAGCAGGGAATGTTGTATTGCATATGACAAGAAATTCTCCTACTATTGCTGTATTTCACAAAACATCAAAGTAAATGAAATCTATATTATTCAGGTCAATGTGAAGTAGATTATTTCTGATTCCTTGACATGAAACTGTGTCAGAAGATCAACTCTCCATTATTTAATCTATTGCAATGTCTGTTGCAGTAGAAAATGTTCTCTGGATACTCTCCCCTACTGAGGTACAGAATTTTATCAACAGGCACTGTGAATTTTTATCTTGTTCACAGTATGTAAAATAATATTTTTCCTCCAGAAAAACAAAGACAAAATTCTCTATAGTGTATTACACCTGACTAGTTCAAAATATTTTCACATGACATAATTGTATTGTTACTCTATGAGAAAGTATTATTTGACCTTCATCTACTCAAAGAGGAGAAACATCTCTGCAACTTCACATTCTTTCTTAATTCTCCCAGGTGTAATATAAATGCGAAGAAACTCCTCGGTCTTTCAGGGCTGGAACAAGTTATCACTGTAATACAAACTCTGCATTCTACTGTGTTATGTAGAAATCTAGAAAAAGAGTATTCATCTCTATTTTGGAATTTAATTCTCTTCCCTTGAGCATATCAACTCAGATTCTTATATTAACCACTATATATAATATAATATATGTATACATTATATTATATATATATAATTTTTATATTAGCCACTATATATATAGCTACATATATTACATAGAGAGAAAATATATGTTATATATAGTGGTTAATATATATTAACCTAGCTATATATTATATATATATATATATATATATATATAAAACTATATTGTGGTTAATATAAGAATCTGAGTTGATATTTTCATATAAATTACAACTTATGGGGAAAAAAGGCATGTCTCTCTAGTCATGGAAATGATTCTGTTATTCATTTTTATTGAGTATTTTTAAAAGGAAACCCTTCAGAGCAAGATTTTCCAGAATTGATTTTAACAAATCTGACATGTAACAGTAAGGGATGTCATGGCAATCACGCCAGTCATCCCAACAACTAGAGGCAGCCAGAAATTCACATCTTGATACAATTCTAAATTCTTGAATGTTTGGAAGCTTGTTAGTATCAAAATCATATTAGGATTGATGTTTGCCATCACCTTCATGCCCTCTCCATTCACTTCTAATCATAATCACTCTGAAGAATTTTTCAAGTCTATAGTTCTGTACTGAATTTTAATTTGCCAAAAATAAAATCATTTCTAAAGTAATTGTCTCATTCACCTCATCTAATTCATAATTTCCACTAACCTGATGCTAACCATTCACTCCCACATACAATGAGCTGAATCAATAACATTGCACAAGAGCTGAGCTCATCAGTGTTAGCTCATCGCACACCTCAACATGAGGCATCTTGGCTCACCAAGCGCTCTCATATTTCTCATGCACGCACATGTTATCCTCCAATGTACTTTTTTTTTTTTTTTTTTTTTACAGAGGAACCAATTTCAGACTGCTCTTTAGGCTGTTGCACTAATTCCTACAACTGTGCCCATTTGTGCAACAGTGCTGGGTGTCTGTCACATGCTGTAACCAGCAGCAGGGAAAATATCATCTGTGGGCCCGTGGCAGCCCTCCTATCTCACCATACTCCCACACCCTGGCCAGCTGCCGGCCCAGTCACAGCTGCCCCTTGCCGTGATGCCATACGCCTGCCTGGCACAGGGATGGGAACGGGATGCTGAGCTTCCCGGGACGGGCAGCATGGTGGGGCTGGGTGGCTGTCAGCCCCTGAGGCAGCTCTCTAGTGATGTGATCAGACAGACTCCCCAAGCGCCTCGTCTGCATCCTGCTAATTGAATGTGGCACCAATGAAGGACCTGCGCTCGCACCACTGTATCTGATCCGAATGAAACAACTGCATCAAAGTAATTGCTCTGGCAGACAGCTCATGGCACGAATGCTGCAGTCTGTTGTGCTCAGCCCTCCTACCCGCTGCAGTCCTTCCTCCAGCTCCGCCAGCAGGGAACACCACTGTGCTACTCTGTTTGGCTTTTCTCATTGCATCAAATGATACTTAGGATGCTTTTTGTAGTATTTCATATTTGGTTAAAGGCTCTTTATTGTTGCTCTTAAATAGTTTTTTTAAACAAAGCCCAAGAGATCTGCAAATATTTAAATTAACTGAAGTGTAGAAACTCTGGGGCAAGAACTCAGATTTGTCCACAATACCCCTACCAAACACACACACACACATAAAACCCACAAACAAACCTGAACCTACAGGCAAGCACAGGAGCACCATCAACTTGTCCATCCTCTCCTGACTTATGCTGGAGTGAGTGTCCCATTTGCTTTGCTCCATGAATCTTTGAGAAGATCAGAGCTCCCTATCAACTCTACCTCTCTGCCACTGCAACAGAAAAGACAACAGAATCAACTCACAAGAAGTTATTACTGCCTACAAACCATTCAGGTAAAAACTTCCAACAACACTGGCTGACAGGACAGTATTGACAGAGCACATCAGAAACTTCAGAGATTAGAGGCTGGCCAGGAGAAACTGCTGTAAGGACAAAGGCTCTCTCTTGGAACTTTAAAATATGTACACATATACTTAGAGTGTACTTACACACAGAGAGAGGTATGGAGTGTGAGACATGAGTCCCCTGCAGGAAGCTTGCATTGAGCCAGAGAAGATCATTGCATGCTACTGGGAGCTTGATGAGAAAGGAGATGATCTCCCACAGAAAAGAGCCCTTATTGCCAGAATACAAGGCAAGAGATTCTCACATCTCAGCACTGTTTTTTTCTGTAGCTTCTGAAGACAGACGCTGGCCTCGTGAAATGCAGATTCTCAAGCCCTGAATCCTGTTCTCAAAGGTACTTTTGATATTGCTTCAAAAAGTTATCATGTTAAACAATGCAGAAGTGTATCTGAAGACTTTGTTTTTTAATATAAGTTTCCATCAATAATTTAAGTTTTATTATTATAGCTGTTGTTTAGTTTGCTTTGCTCCAACTACTCCTCATTGCAATATGAGGTTTTTAGAGACTCAAGTTATCTTTTCTTAACATCAAAACTCAAAAACAAAAACAACAATAAACACGTCAATTAAAAATATTGCAACCAATAAAATTAAACATTGTTTTTTTTTTTAAAAAAAAAAAAGTAAAGAAAATGCAAAACATCAATATCGGAAGCTTTCTTATGCCATATTACAGACTATAACACATATCCTGTGCTTCCAGAAAAAAAGGATTTAAAAAAATATTTTATTTCATCAAGCTCTTAGTACAGTAACTTATATATTCACTTTCCTAGGCCAAAATAAAACCAGGTATGTTGCCCAGAAATGACAATTATCACTCTAGTTAACTTATCAAGTAAGACACCTTTTTAAGTATTTATCTATCATCATCTTGGTCCAAGATAATAAATACTCTTTGAACCAACAGGTATACATATTTTGGTGGACTGGATATGAGCTGCAGCACTTTGTAGGATGGAGTGCGTGAAGTGATTGTACTCTTGAACAATTCTACATAGATGCAGCTGTTTGCTGAAGTTATTAACTTTCACTGTGTGAATGCAGAAAAAGACATAATTGTTTTCCTTCATGCAGTTCCTGACCAACTGATGTGCATCAAGATCAATGCAGGTTCACAAAAGACAGAAGAGAATCCCTTCTGGATTCAGGTTTGATGCCAGAAGAGCATGGGCTGGATTCTGGGTTTCATTTTGAGAAGGTCTAGCAGCTCCAAGATAAAGGTAGGGGGAAGTGGCTGGTGGGTGATGCATGAGAATGAAAACAGGAGTTACAGCTATGAAAAAAAAAATCACTAAGCTTTCCTACAAGATGTGAGCAGGCTTATCTCACCACTCCTTGAGGTGTGTGACTCAGACACGAAGTTCTGCTTGCAGGTCTGAACAAGGAGTAGAATAAGGTTGATGCACATGCTCACACATCAGTTTCTTCATCCTCAAGGAAATACCATCAGAGCTCTAAAGGAGTAGTAGTTTGCTTTCTTGTTTACAACTGTCTTTCACACAGAATCTGTAATTCATGCTTTTGCACAGTTGCCTACTACACTGGAGTTTTAACAGGAGACTCCTTATGGAAAAATTCTCCCGCAGTTCTTTTCTATCCCCTCTCCAACAGCAGTAGCACTTCACTTTTTCTTCAGCCATAATCTTACCCAGCTCTCATCAGAGCACCCTGCAGTGACTGCAGAAGATAATGCAGTGTTGCATTCTAAAATAAATAAATCTAAAATAGTTTTTAATGTCTTTAAAATACCTGTCAGCTAGTATAGGGAAATAGGAAGATATATTGCCATTACCTTATCTTCCTTTTATATTAGTTTTCCCCTTGTTGTTTGGTTTTTTTTTTCATTGGCATCTGGTTAGCCCTCATGGCACAGCCCTATTAAAATTATATATTATCACAGGTACCATTTCTCTAGTGCTGGTGCTCCCACTGGACAGGAGATTTTTCTGATAACACTTCAATGTCCTCTATTCAGTGCTTTAATTTCCTGACAAATTCATCATGTGTAATTTATCACTGGGGGTTTTCAATCTCACAGTAATAAAAGCACAGGGCTTGAGGCTTTCTGTAGCACTTGATATATAGATTTTTTTTCCAGGAATTGTGGATTCCCCTAACAAATGCACGCCGGGGAAGGAGCACACCTTTGTATTTGGTCATGTTCAGAAGTTGTTATGGGTCTGTTTGGTTGCACAAACCTATGAAAATGTAATTAAATTTAAATTACTGTTTCAGCGCCAAAAATCCAATATGTCTAGTCCCTACTGTGCTACAACTACACACTGAAAGAAAACACTCATCTTAAACTCAAAGAAGATAGACAAGTGTCATAGAAGTAACATTTTCCCCACTAAAGTACAGCTCCGTACTTTCACCACAAAGCTCATCTGCCCTTTCATAAGCATCAAGTAGTGTTAGAAAAAGCAGGTGACTTGCAAGGTACTTTTATTTCCTTATGACAATCATCTACTGCCAAAATACTGAATTCAGTCCCAGGGAATACCTTAGACAATTTGAAGAATTTCCATTCTTTAGAATTTCTTCAGAACCATTACCCGAAGCTCCAAATGTTTTTTGTTCTTTTTTTTTTTCTGGAGTTCTAACTGCTAGCAGCATTGCTGCTTCTCTTTAACTGAAAAGGATCCTTAACATGCAGGATAATGCACATTTTGAAACTAGACAAGGCAAAAGACAGTAACAAATGAGAAAGAATCACTGTGTGCTGCCAGGACAGTGATTCACAAAGGAAGGAGATGAAAGCTGGTGATTACTGTTTTGTGCATTGTTCTTCTCCCAGCATGTTTAAGTCTAATTTAAAGGCTCTCAAGCAAGAATTTTCTGAACTTGCAAAAGCTATCTACACTCCAAGAGGATCTTTTCTTACAGCTTCTGAGCCATAAGTTTCACCTGAAACATAAAGTCAGTACACCTGAGATCAGTTCCAAAAAAACCTGAAGCTGAATTTTGTTTATCTACAGAGAAATACATTGACACATACATGCTTGTTCATATTTTTATATTAACAGAAGAGACATCTACATAATGTGTATTTTATTACTCCAGAAATTTAATCTAAAGATATCAGATCACGATACATATGCTTTTCATTCAGCACCACAGATTATACCATCTGATTTGAGAAACACACTTGTTCCACAGCACTCCATTTTCTACTATTCAAAAAGTGATTTTAAACTTCTGTGCCCATGACTATGTGCAACAAACATTCTTGTTAAGCCTTTTGCATTCTTCTGTTCCCAGGAAATGAATATAAAAGTTAAATACATCTGGCTGAACAAAAATTGTTTTAAAATCTTTGGTTTCCTGTTTTGAGGAGTACTTTGTCATTCAACTGGTTTAAGTGTTACCCACTTTTAGAAGACACAAAGATACCCAGAGACATGTGCAACCCCAAGGGAATGCCTACAAGCATTTGCATCCCTTCAGTTGATGTGCATTCTTTGTTTACACTGGATGACCAGATACAGAAAGGAATCTATCACCTTGCTGCACATCAGGTATCAAACATCATCCGCTTTCAGTTATTACCAAATTCTTTTCAAAAACAGAGAGTAAGGAATACATAAGCCCTTAACTGAACTTCTCAGGTAGTCTTCATCTTCATCATAATCTCACCTACAGACCTAGGAAAGACTTAGCAAAGCCCCACAGAACCATGTTTTATCTCTCTTAGAGAAAGAATTTTGTGATCAAGGTGAAAAACAATTTTAAGCAGCATTTTTACATATTTTCCATTATGATTTTATGATGTTTATAAATCTATAATTCCATAGACAAAATTATTAACGTTGAAGGCCTGTAGGAGTTTCTTTTTATGAGCAACATCTTTTTCTCTTCAACCCTGACTGAAATGATTATGAAGGATCCCAAGACATATAATTCCTATGTGATAGCAGTTGAGGCTGTCAGCGAAGTTTGGTTTTGGAAAGCATTCTAATGATAAAATTCATACTTCTGAGGGCACCCATTTCTGGCTGCTGACAAATAAATCCCACTGATAAATCCATGAATTTCCTCCTCAGCAATGTGAGTTCAAGGCCTGATTCTTCTCTGCTATACATGCATTACGCACATTATTTATATCACAATTCAAAAGCTCAGAGTCAGGCTGTCCCCAAACAATGGCTACTACTCTTTAATGCTTGTATATCCTGGACATAGGATTCCCTGATAGCTGCCTAATCAACTTGATAACACATCTTCAGTTCCTCTATGTGCCTGTACCTGCAAATATACTTCTAGTAATAATGGGTGCAAGCAAGAGAACAACAGTGGTATCCTCCTCTGGCTCAGAAATGTTTTTCAATTCATTGCATTCACTTCTTGCCCATGCAACTGCTCAAAGTCCGAAACCCACTTTCCCACACACCTGTTATTCTGTCAGCCACAGGATGAGCACCTTGCTTCCAGATCTCCAAAACTCACAAGGCTTGTTCTCACCAATTGAAACCAAACCAAAAAACTGGGCAAGGACTTAAGCCAGAGCTGCCACATAAAACAAGTCCTTTAAAGTAGCCAAGGTGCAGGTACTCATCAGCTGCCTGAATTTCATTTCCTCACAGCAGACAGCAAAAGCCAAAAAGACACCTGATTAAACATTTAGGAGCAGCAGGGTTGGAGAAATGGGAAGGGTTAACAAAGGGACTAAGCGTATAAAACGTAAACAGCAGAGAGTTAACAACCACTATGAGAAGGTTCTGTTACACTGATAAATTAGTCAATAAGAAAAGGGATTTCCAGACCTCCCAGAAGATGCTTGAGATACAAGCAGAGAGCAGACAGCTGTAATATGAGTTGGGAAGTGATTTGAAGAAAGAAAACCCTAGCAATCAAGAGATCTGTGAGACCTGTGACAGAACATGCAGTGAGGATGGAAGATGATGAAAGTTGAAGAAAAAGCAGCATAAACTTCTAAAAGCAAAGAAACAAATTTGAAAAACTAACTTGGTAATTACTATTTTGCCTTCCCATTATTAACTCTTTCCAAAGCTCCTACAGCTAGTTACTTTAATCTTTTCAAGTACTTATATTTAGAGAATCTTCTATTACAGTTTGTTCCTTTGAGACAGCTGAAATGAAATGAGAGCTAAAAAACAACATGCCTTGCTTAAATAATTGCCTTCATTCAATTTGTTCTGTTTCTTTATCTCTCATTCATTCTTTTTACATACTAGCTTATCCTTTTCCCCTCTCTCCCACATTGTCTTCTATATTAGGAATTAGAATTAAATCAGCAGCTCCAAGAGATCCGATGGGACTCAACTGAGCAGGAAAGCAAGAATATACCAGGCAGCAAGCTGGCTGGGCTGATCACCAGAGCTTTAAACTAGATTTAATAATAGATGGAGATGTACTTCTAAGTGACAGAGAAGGAACACTGTCACTTTAGTAAGCAGCAGGGGAAAACTCTGATTTGTCCCAGAGGAATTTAGGAGGGCTACACCAAGAAGGTAACATGTCTGATGGCCCAGCTGGAGTGCATCTACACCAATGCATGCAGCATAGGAAATAAGCAGGAGAAGAAGGAAATTGTGATAAAATTAGAAAATTATTACCTGTTATCACAGAAATATGGTGGGATGAATCACAAAAATTGAATGATACAATTGAGGACTACAAGCTTTTTAGAAAGAATAGGCAGGGCAGGACAGGAGTGTTGCCGTTTATGTTGAGAGATGGACAGATTTTGTAGAGTTGCCTCTGATAAATAGTCATGACATATTGAGAGCTTATGGGTTAAATTTAGTGACCAGACCAATTAAGACCATGTAGTGGTCAGGCTGCCATATCATGGGGAGCTTATTGACAAGGCCTTCTTGCTTCAGCTACAAGACGTGTTGTGCTCACAGGCTTATCCTGATGGTGACTTCAACTGCTGAAAAATCAACACAGTCAGCTGCAAACAAGCCAGGAAATTCCTGGAGTCTGTTGAAGATAACTTCCTGGTCAAGGTACAGGACATAACCAGAGGTGAAGCATTCCTGGACCTGGTGCTCACCAATGCAGGTCATTGGAAGAGATCATTAAAAAGGTTAAGACTGGAGGCAGTTCAGGCTGTAGTGTCCATATCCTGATTGAGTTTGTGATCCCAAAGAATATAGGCCTGGTAAAGCGCAGAATCAAGTCCCTGAATTTCAGGAGAGCAAGCTTCAGGCTGTATAAGGAAGTGTTGGATAAGATCCCCTGGGAAACTATCCTTAGGGACATAGGAATGGAAAATTACTGGTAGCTCTTTAAGGACACCCATCTGACAGCACAAGAGTTCTCTGTCCTGCAGCATAAGAAATCAAGCAGAGGAGACAGGAAGCTTGTATGGCTAAACAAGGGCTTGCTGGCCAAACTGATGGAAAAGAAGGAAACATACAGGGAGCAGAAACAGGGATGAGTGCCCTGGGAAGAATATGGGTATGCCATCCAGATGTGTGGAGATGGGATGAGGAAAACCAAGGTGCAGATGGTACCAAACTTGTTGAGAGATCTGAAAAACAATAAGAAGAGGTTCTATAGGTACCCTGGTCAGAAGAAAGAGGCAAAGGAAAGTGTTGCAGCTGACACCATAGTAGGAAAGGATGCCATCCAGGGGGACCTAAAAAGTCTTGAAAAGTGGGTCCACATGAATCTAATGAAGTTCAACAAGGCCAAGCACAAGGTGTTGCACTTGGTTCAATATTACATCCTGCCTGATAATTTTTGTCACTCCATTATTTCATCCCCATCCCCTTCCATTTTGAATTTAGACCTACTTCCCTTGCACAGCTTTATCCACATAGGGAGTTACCCTCTGCTTTGGATGCCTTACCTAGGCATCACCCCCTGCTTTACATGACACGAACAATACACACTGAGAGGAATGAGTAACTGGAACTGATCAGCCTCCTGCTGGTTGCTTAATCATAGCTTCTGCCCAATCATATACGAAACAAACAGGCTCAGTAATGGTGGCTCATCCATTAACAGTAACTGAGATTCTTAATTTATTTTCAGAAAGTAAGAGTTTTCTTACATATGATTTTAGCTCAAAGAAAAAGAAAAGATCACCTTGGAAAACCAAGTTTGGTACCATCTGCACCTTGGTTTTCCAAGGAAAAGATCAATTTATTTTTATTCAGATGTAGAAAGAGAACAAAAAAAAACAATAGAAACTTATTCATATTTAGAGGTTCAGGAACAGACTGCCCTACTCTGTCGCAAGATGAGCTGGTAAGCAAAAGACCAGTGTAGAGGAACAGAGAACTTTTCTGAGACTCAAGGAGAAAAAGAGTCTATCCTGTGGGAGAAGGGACAGGCAACTTGGGGAGCATACAAAGTAACTCTTAGGATATGCAGAAAGAAATTTAGAAAAGCAAAAACCAAGCTTGAATTCTACCTGACCAATACAGAATAAGAAAAAAAAATTTACAACTATATTAACTGTAAGAGGAGGGCTAAGAAGAATCTCCATCTGGATTCTTCTTTACTGGAGGCAGAGGGGAACTGAGCACTGAGAATAAGGAAAAGGCTCGGGTTCTCAATGCTTTTTTCGCATCTGTCTTTAAAAGTCCAGTTATCCCCTGGGTACTGCACCCCCTGACCTGGAAATCTTGAACGGGGAGTAGATAAACCCCCCACAGTTCAGGTAGAAACAGTTGGAGACCAACTATTCCACCTGGACTGTCACAATTCCATGGGCCACCTGAGAATGATGAGGGAGCTGGCAGAGGTGATAGCCAAGCCACTTTCCACCATCTATGAACATTCCTGGTCAAGTAATCTAGAGAAGAAGATAGTTAGGGGAAAGCTTCTAGCGCTCTACAAATACGTGAAAGGAAATTATGTGAGGTGGTAGTTGGCCTCTTCTCCTGTGTAACCACAGAATCACAGAATGCCCAGGGTTGGAAGAGACCTCAAGGATCATGAATCTCCAATCCCCCTGCCATATGCAGGGCCACCAACCTCCCTATTTAATACTGGACCAGGCTGCCCAGGGCCCCATCCAATCTGGCCTTGAACACCTCTAGGGGGCATCCACAACCTCTCTCCGGGCAGCCTATTCCAGCACTTCACCATTCTCTCTGTAAAGAACTTCTCTCTAACATCCAACTTATCTTCTCTCCCTTAACTTAAAATCATTTCCAGTGATAGGACTAGAGGGAATGGCCACAAGTTGCATCTGGGAAGGTTCACATTGGATATTAAGAAAAATTTCTTTTCTGAAAGAGTGGTCAGGCACTGGAATGAACTGCCCAGAGAGGAAGTTGGGTCACTTACCCTGAAAGTGTCCAATAAATGCTTAGATCTTGTATTATGGAACATGGCTTAGGGGTTGAAAGAGTGGTGGTAGGTGGACAGTTGGACTGGATGAACTGGGCATCTTTTCCAACATTGGTGATCCTATGATTCTACATTTCTACATCATTATGAATTCAGATGAATACCACTGCTTTCAATGAAGTTGCTCCAGTAAGTGTCCAAAAATACCCTTCTCATTAATTGTACATTATATATACATTATATAATATGTTATAAAATATATTATATATACAATAACATACATTAGTTGCACTGAAGAAATCTCCACATGCTTTGAGACAAGAGGGTTTGAGCATGCAAGACGGCAACAACTGAAACAATTAACATTAAAGAGTTAACTTCTGAAATATGGGAACAAAAAGAAGAAAAAAAGAAACACAAGAACACAAACTTCTCAGCAACTTCCTGACAGGCTTCTCCATAGTCATGTGGTTATGCATAGAAAAAATATGTAATATTAGCATTTCGCTTTTTTCAGCATTATCAGAAATTTGATATACCCCACTATCTACATAACAGTTAGAAAGAGCTAATTCCTGTACTACAGGGATAACTTATTGATAACCTACTGTGAAAAAATGTATGGTGGTTGTGACAGCTGGTTGCTTCCCCACCTTCTCCATCTACACACACAGTCTAAGATCAATTTTCCTTCTCCTTGCAGCTCGGTGCTACAAATGGCATTCACATCAGTCATGTAAGAAAAATTGGTGTAATAAGACCAGTTAGCTAGAACTCCTGTGAGATTTACCCAGTACTGCACCTAGTTCCTCCAAACCTGATGACCTCCCTCACTCCCTTCACAGTGTGGTGCAGTTGGCAAGCTCAGTGTAGCACTAGGAATGAGACCTGGCGACCGGTGCCTAAATTCCTGCTGGGAATTACAGGCAGAGAAAAGACGGAGTTTAAATTAATCTGATTTGAACAGATTCTTCTCCTCCTCCCCAGTAATGCTTTAGTCTCTCCAAACGTCTGGCTGTTAAATGTCACCTTATTAATTTCCTTTTTTGCAAACTTGAAAGTCAAAACAGATAGCAGGATAGAAAAGAAATATGAGGCTATAGCCGCACTGTCCTTGTTCTAGTACACAGTAATATTTTCTTCTGTCCAGGTCCTACTTAAAACTGCTTACATTAGGCAAAATCTACTTATAGGAGTGGAAGAGAAAATGTCCTTCTGCCTTCAAAAAGCATTTGCTAAAATTCAACCAGTGCCAGAAAAGAGGAGGGAGTAGAAAAACAAAAACAAAACAACAACAATAATTAATTATTTTTTAGAGAGAACTTTGATTTTTTTTTTTTTTAATGTCAAGAAACCTGTTTTTTTCTTTTTTTTTTTTTTCTTTTAGTTATAATATATGGGTTGTGTTTAATTAAATGCCACATTGAATTGCTGATACTCAAACTCATTTCACAAGGCCATGCTACTTGTTAGATCATCTGTGAACACACTATATTAATCACATCACCTAGTGTCACAGACTAAGCAGTGAGATTCCAAAACAAATATGATGGATTTGGGCATGTATTTTCACTGGCAGTGAGCAAACAGCATATGCCTGCATCTCCAACAATGCTCCAAAAATCTCTGCAAACCATTCTAAAGCCCAGCTACAAACACTACATATAGGTTGCTAGATAGATGGAAAACGAATCAAATCTGATTAGAAATAATAAGCAAAGACAAAGTAATGGAGCAGAATGGCTTATAGCTCCACCAGGAGCTGCCCAGGAACAAGAAACATAGTACTGGTGTGAGGCAGAGACAAAATAAAATTGTTCTATTTAGCACCAGTACCCTTCACCTGGATAAGAAGGCAAAAAACTGCAAATAAGAAAAGACATCAGAATAACAAATATCTCCAGATAGTCACTTCGGACCTATTCTGAAACAACAGAATACACTTTAAAAAGCAGTAAAACCAATAAAAATCCAGTCATCTTGAAAAAGGAGAGTCTTAGCTGCAATAAAGGCAGTCAATAAAGAAGCTCTCTCATTTAAACATCAAATGCACATTGTTTTGCAACACCTGTTATTCAGCCATAATAGCTTTCTTAACCTGTCAAAGTGTTTAAGCTGAGGAAAAGAAATGGGCCTCCAGCTGTGCGCTTAGGTGGAGAAAGCCTGTGCGAAACGATATTAGTTTAATGAAATGTGTACAGATTGTAATTGTGGTAATAAGAGGGCAATTCCCTCAGGGGCAGTAGAAAGGCGGTGAGCGCAGCCAAGCAGAAAACAGAAGCTACAGACTGAAGAAAGACTGATATCCTGCATGCAGTCTCTCACTCCCCAGCCATTGCAGAGCCCTAACTGGCCTTCTCCCTATCAGGGTCAGGACAGACCCTCCTTGGCAGTCATCTCTAGAGAAGAGATCCTAGAGTCTGGTTCAAAACAGGGCAGCCTGACGGGATCTGCAGCACTGGTTCATAAACACATGTTGAGATAGAAAAGCAGAAAAGCTGTGTTCTGAAAACAAGCAAAAACAACCAAAAAAAAGACAAGCAGACCATTTGTAGGAGGGGAGGAAAGAGTAATCTTGGACTGCTTGCAGACCTTCCCCTCTGTTTCCTATAAGAATGAACACTGTAGTTTTATCTTGCTTGACCACACAAACACAGCATACCCAGACATGCCAGGCAAATTCTTGCAGAAAACCTACAAGTGTGTCACATTGCAGCAAATACTGTTTAGAAGAGCTTCTGATCTCATAAAATCTTTGTCAACTGAGTCTACTGCAATAGTTTGACAGCACAGTTCAATAAATCCATCCTCATGGCAGTTCAGTCACAGAGATCCATCAATTCCCAGCAGTATTTTCTTAAGGAAACCTGACTCCAGGATGTGAATAGCTCAGCAACCAGCAAGGCAGAGATGCTGAAGCAAAACCAAGACTTTCTCTTCATAGATGTGCAGCTATTCACACAATTGTAGACTTCCTTGGGTTGGAAGCCATAGACTGCTCCTGCTCACACCACAGGTTCATAAATGCACGTATATATAAACAGAAAAATGAAAAAGGCAATGCTTCAGAGTACTCTAAGGTGACTTTAATGTTGGAGGACAGTATCAGGTAACCTTTAGAGGGCCCTTCCAAATTCCTTATTTTATATTCTATACTTCTATGCTAATAGTAGACAGTAAATAAAAAAGAGAATATATTCAGAGTCAGAGACAGAAAAAGACAGCAATGAAATCAAGGAAGACTGAAATAGTCAAAACAAAGGAAAAATTAATAAGATGGTAAAATGAAAGTATGAGGGAAAAGGGAAAAATTTACAGTAAGTCTTAGACTGGGAAATAAATGCACAAGAATCATGTTGTGGCCTCACTATGGCCTGCCAGTATTTGAAGGTGGCGCACAAACAGAAGGAAGAATGACTGTTTATGAGGATGGATAGTGATAAGACCTGGGGGAATAGTTTTAAACTGAGGGGAGGCTTAGGTTAGACATTAGGAGGAAGTTTTTCACACAGAGGATGGTGACAAACTGGAACAGGTTGCCCAAGGAAGTTGTGGATGCCCCATCTCTGGAGGCATGCAAGGACAGGCTGGAAGTGGCTATGGATAGCTTGGTCTAGTAGTTGACGGCCCTGTACATGGCAGAGGGAATGAAACTAGATGATCACTGTGGTCCTTTTCAACCCAGGCCATTCTATGATTCTATGTTCCAGAAAAGCATCAAAGTAAATGAAGAAGTGGAGAATCAGAAGTATTTTATCCTAAGTACCAAAAAAATGAAGAAGCTGAAAGAGGGGCAAGTTAATAAAAAACAGATGTCAATCCAAGTTAAATCCTGTGTTTGGAGTTGAAGGAAAGGAAACTTTTTGGTCAGGGTCAGAATTCAGGAATGGAAATATATGGCAATTCATCCAGACTGTTACTAGCAGTAATAAATACCATGCTGCTTAATTTCCAGTTGTCTTATTTACTAGTGAAATGCCAGAAAAAAAATACATAACTGTAATGGTTTGCAGAATAATGTTTTTTGGTCTTTTTTTTTTTTTTTTTTTTCCTCCAGTGTGGGTAACTCACCTTGTACCACTGTCAATCAGAAAAGCAACTGAAAAACGTCATTTGGAATCAAGCAGCCATTCACCTGAAAAGGATTGCACGGAGGTACTCAAAGCATTAAATGGCAGGCTTGGTGACCAAGCAGTGAAAGTTATCCTGCTTAACACTGCTCAGAACACTACTGACATCTCACTATAGAAAAAGCATCTGCAACATACAGTAAGGAGTGTAGTGCCTACATCTGTTGCAGGCAAGTGTAAAGAGATATAGCAGGTAGGGTGGGAGTCTTAGCTGTTTATTTTAGGGACTACTAGAAGATTAACAAAGGCTATCAATGTTTCAAACATTCATGTTCAGCACAAACCTATTTCTGCTCCTTTTACACAGGAGCAAGCTGAAGCTGCCTGTTGCCATTTAGAGATTTCAGCAAGCTGCAGACTTGTACTTCAGCTCTCCTGTAGAACTTAAGGGAATATCATATTGCTTTGAATTCATTTCCCTAATTGTAAGGAATAGCTTGCAACATGACGGCTGTAATTAGTTAGAAAAATGTTGAGAGCACAGTGATAACATTCATCAGACTCAGAGAAACTGTTTCCCTGTGGGTAAATCTGTGCCACTGGTACAGACATCTTGGAGCTCTTCCCTAAGTGCCTTTAAAACTATTTCAGCTGCAGCAGCTTCGAATCCAGGATAACTTGGATGATACCGCTAGCAAAACGTTTGGTGCAAAAGGGAGTGAGGGGCAAGGGAGGAATGAAAGGCAGCACTCTGCTTCTCCATACTATGTGTCTTTTAATGAAGGTCGAGAGAATTGCTCAGACTTCTCCAGCTGAGGCCTCAGTTGCAATGTGACACCATCACCTCTCATCAGTCACATCTCCTTCTGAGCAGGGATGTCACAGAGAACAATGTGACTGATGCAACCTGACACACATGTCACCATGCCAGACCTGCCAGCTGGGAAACTAAGAAGAAAAAAAAAAAAAAAAAGGAAATAAAAAGAAAAAGAAGGAAAAGGGCTTCAGAAAAAAAGCAACTGATAAAAAACACATGTTCAGGGGGTTATTTTTGTTTTGTGTTGCCTGCAGAAGTCAAAAGAAAAATACAGTGCAGAAAAAGACAACTGATCAGGGACAAATCAGTGAGCCAATAGGTCCAATGGAGGCTTAGGCAGACCTTCCAGAGCAGAGAAAGATACAAAGCAAGTCAGAGATGCATCTATTTCAATCCTTCTGAAATACTGTGCCAGGAAACTGAGCCTTTCCACAGAGGGTAAATTTGCATCCCTGTAGACTAGGCTAACACATGTTCATGTCCCTCTTACTGCATGAGGTATGTTCTGATTTTCTCAGATGAGAAAGCAGAGAAATATTTGCTTATGAAATGAAAAAATTAACATCATTTTAATTGAAGACCAGAGATAATGATGAAATAAGTATACACTCATACACTTCTGCAATACATACATTAATATCTGCTTGAGGAGTACAGAGACATGGGAGAGCGAGGACTCCCACAGTTGGAAACAACCCATTGCTTCTTCACTGCAAGTTGGTAAGTCTTCTGAGTCACAGAAAACTCAGATAATGGCATCTCAGCCAAAGGCACTTCTGACACAAATGTACAATTGGCCTCAGTGAGAAATTAATATATCTAAGATGGCTATAAGAAAACAAATTTAGCAAAGTAAAGGCTCAAGAACATTGAATTAACATTGTCAAGGCAATTTAGAACAACTTAATGCTTTTATTTTCTTATTTATTTTTTCATCCAACTCCAAGCCTTTCTTCCAAAGAGTGACCATAGAAATACCTGGACACTTGCATGTGAACAATTGCAGCACTGCATAGCTACAGAGGTGCAAAAAAGAAATGGTGGAGCATTCCTATTTGTCTCCCTTCCAACATTAGCTAAGCTACATTTTACATATTGACCCAGATTCTACTAAATTCAGTTCCTGTTTTTGAACAAGCGCCTCTCTGACAGAAAATGCTGTCACTGGGATGCCGAAGTAATTGTCTGCAGAGGCAATATTTCTTGTTACTTTTGTTATTTTCTTAGCTAAATGCTAATTTGAATATGGAGAAAATACAGTTCAGTTGCCATTGCATATTCTAGAAATCCCTATCCTCTCAAGTACCAGTCTTAAAAATGAGTACCCAATTTTCTAATGCTTGAATTTTGAGACTTAATTACCAATATTCCTTACATAAAAAGAGTAGCAAGTGAAATGCCACATCAGAAAATTTCTCTTCCTTTTTCCTCCCTAAAAAGTTTTCAAATGTGCTGCCAACCTAAACTGTTCTCACTGAGCAGCTCCATACTTGCTTGCAGGTACTGCCATCTAGTTCTCCTCACTTATCAATTGTTTCTGGGCGCTTTCACTGCTAATGTCAATCACTGAGTGAGAGGTTTACATTTGCCTGTCAGTGGGTCTGTGTTCATCTTCCAGGGCAATTTTTCTTCTCCTTAAATGTCAGTTTATTTAACCATAGTCTGGTCACAGCTGCCAACTGTGTGCCATGGTAGCATTTCCAGTAGAAAACAAGAAAACTACTGAACATGAAAACATTTAGTTCTGGCTTAGCCTCAGGCTATATCCTCTTCAGGGAATAACCCAAGCTGACTGGTAGTTGCTGATATCAACAAATTCCTTTTATTGCCTTGTTGATTTTTCCTCTAATTGATTTTGTCATGAACACCACTTTGCCTGTAAGTTGTGGATGATCCAGAGCCAGCAAGGGTGGGCCAGCGAGCCTACCATTTGAGCAACAGTACAGTTCCCTTCCCTTTCACTAACAGGCTTACATACGGAAAACATGCAGTAACCCACCTTCAGAGCTGAGTCTTGACAGCACTTGGAAATTAGCTATCTCTATTCTAGCACTTCTCATTAAATTAAAAAAAAAAAACAAAAAAAACCACCACACCGTTGTGGCATATTAATGAAGTACTTAAAAGTTTAACTACCTGAACAGCATTGCTGATCTCAATATTATCTGCAATCTAAATCAAATCCACACATTTATTTTGCTGATTTCTTTCCTTTTATATTTGTGGAAGGACTAAAAAAATTAGCTCAAAGAAGTAACTGCATACTAATAAAATTACTGGAGGAAAAGAAAAGGTAGGAAAAGGAATGAGAAGGGCAGATTTGAAATGGGCCAGTATCTTTCAGACCGTGTAAAGGATCTCTAGAACCACAATCCCTAGCAGAGGCATGAAGAGCCAAGGGATGAACCCTCTTTGTGGTGGAGAGAAGAACTTCTTACACAGTCCCATTCTAGTCCTGCTGCAAAGAAGAGAGTGGCTATCCAGTCCTTCAACACTGCAGGGACACTATCACTGCCAGTGACAGTGTCTTGTGCTGAGACATGGAGTAACAGCTAATTATATGCACCATCACATCCCAACTCATACATAGGTGACAGTGGTCACATGGGCCACAGATTTCAGCCAGAAACTGAAAGATAAAGAAGTATTCAGCAGGAATTTCAAATAAATACGAGTGGCAAGTCTGAACATTCAGAGTTATATACTGTTACTTTTGTAATTTATTTATTTCAAATAAATGTATTAACAAACCCATTATCAAAATCAATCAGTAACCAGAATGTTTTAAAATATACCCAAACTCATATTCACAAGCTATTGGTTACCAATACTTCAATTCCATTTGGAGACTAAATATACATTAACTTCCATATCTTTAATAGAATGAATTGAAAAAACTGAATGGTCACAATGATTTGTTCATAATAAAGTCAGGGAAATAAAAAAATAGAGACAAGAACAAAAACAATCGTTTACATGATGTCTATATACCACTACTTCCTCCAGTTCCCTGTAGGATGCATGAGGCATACCATGAAGGATGATGATTAGAGATAGTTTGCTTTAAAGAAAATGAAATTCAGATCAGGTTCCAGTGACCACATATCAGGTCCATCAACACTGTCATCTTACTCCTTTATCTTTACCACCACATTTGAAGGAGACTGAAGCCAGCAGCCTGGATATGAAATGCTGCCTCTGCACAGCATTCAGATTTGTGTTTCAGATTCATTTTTTCTTCTTTCTTTACTGTTCATGCCTCTCTTATTTTTTAATTTCCTCCTCTGTAAAAACCCACACTTATCTCAAGCTTCTAGACAGTCAGATAATTTTCTGTGTTTTTGGGTATTTAGTACTGGAATGAAATGAAAATCAATGTCCATTAAAAAAATATGGATGCACCTGTCCACACTACTGAGAGGCAGATTCTATTGGTAGTGTGGCCTAACAGGGTGAGTCAATAATTAAACTATGTTCCTTAAGCAGCGTTACTTTTATCAGCCCAATTCAAAGACTCGCACTGTTCAAATCCCAATCCAGATCCACAGCTGAGAGCAAAATAATAAGTGGGGATATAGATTGCTGTCTACCACCATATCTGCCCCTCTACCTTCTTTCTAATTAATCCTCCTTTCTTCTCTCATTTCTGCCACTTCCCAGATTTTCTTACTTTTTTCCTTCTGGAACTTGGGTAAGTCTTCCTTTCCCCATGCTCCATTTCTTTATTCTCTTATTCCAACAAATACTCCATAGCAGACAGATTCATTCATCTCTAGCACCTTATCTGGTGGAGCATATGTTTCTTTTCTTTGAGGTCAGATTAACTATTCCTTATAAATGGTACAAAGGAGAAATATGCATTGGCAGCAAGTTCTGCTACTCTTAGCCATCATTTCTGTCCACTGCATTAAGCCAATTTAACATGCTTAAACACGCCTTTTGTCAACAGCAACAAAAGCAAAAAGCAGCTGAACTCTAGTTAATAAATCATTTTCTGGAGGTAGAAAAAAATAAGATGACAAGCAGTTACTGCTCTATGCAATTCTTAAACAGAGGAAAAATGAGAAGTTTGTGATCGTAAAAGGTATATCACACATACATTTCTGTATATATTCACACTGCAATAATTAAAAAAAAAAAAAAACCACACTGGATTCCAGTATGCCTCTTCAAATGTGAATTAATCCGTCTGTAGTTGGTCATGTTTCCTAAATACAAATCCACTGGTGTTTAAATTTGGGATGCAAGTCTACATCATAATGCCAACTCCTTCAGCTTTCATGCATGTGTGCGTTTATTAAAAATATCAAAAATATGAAATATAAAACCACCGATTTCGTGAGAGCCATAACATTTTCCATCCATTTATATCTTCCTCTGTCCAAGGATAAGATGCAAAAATCATAACAACAATGAAGTAGCTAAGAAGAGGTCAAGATGCTTTAAAAGCTAGTATTTTAAAACCATACAAATCATTATTTAAATGTCTGAGATGCATCAAGCTTGAGTACAAAGCAAGAGAAAACAATAAAAGCTGATTAAACATCATCATGAGCTGTCATTAATCCATGCTGGTTATCCAAAAAAATAAGAATAGGCAGCATATATATGCAAAGAAGAACGTGCTTTTCATTGTCTTTCCTAGTGACCTTGCCTTTTTTCCAGGTGGTCAGTATAAGCAGTGAAGTACAGAAGGTAGGTTTCATATCAGATCTACTATATTAATACTATGCAGGGCTGTATTAATACCTGTGCAAGTCTAGTCAAACAGGAATTACAACCTCCTGTGAGCTTTGCCCAATAAAAAGGACCTTAAAAACAATGAACAAGCTTTTTTTTTAAAAAAAATAAATTATTAGCACTTTTAAATTGTTGTCTTATTTTCAGTTGGGAATTGTTTTCTTCAGTGTTTCTGGTACGATGCAATGTTCTGGCTCTAGATAAAAAGGTTGATAACACCAACATTTACACTTGCTGCTAAGCAGGGCTGTACAGAGCCAAGGCCATTTTCAGTGAAGGACCCAAGGAGCTTGCAGGGAACAGAATTAGTGCATCTGACTTACACTGGCCAAAGTGATAGCCCATTCCATATTATATCCCATAGAAGGAGTTTTGAAGGAGGTGGGAGTTCATCTCTCTCTTCCTCTGCTCAGGGGCTAGCTGAGCTTCAGTTGGGGCGGTGAGCAATTGCTTGTGCATCGCTTAGTTATTTACATATTTTTATATTTATCATAACTATTATGATAATAATTATTATTTTTATATTTCTCTATCTTAGTAAATACTTTCAACCCACAAGCTCAACTTTGTTTTTTTCATTTCTCTTTCTTATCCCACCAGGAAGGGGGAGAAGTGAGTGAATGACCTCACAGTGCTTAGCCACCAGCAAGAAATAGTTAGTATTAAGAAGCAGAAGAAACACTTAAAGTTGTTCTGGCTGTGCTATATTACTTGTATGGAGAACTTTCCTGTTCCCACACAGGTTGACAGAGTTGAAAATCCAAGGCTGTAAGTACATTATATGGAAACAACACATGAAGGATTTTCAATGTTTACAACATTTTAATCTTTTTTTCCCCCCACGTATTTTGATGCAATGCTAAGCTTTCTTTTCCTTCTTTCTCTTCACTGCCATTGCAGTGGATTTAATCTTTCAAGAGCACTTTGAAGAGAAATTGAAAGGCTGTCTGTGTTCAGGGTTAAATTACTACATCAGAAAAGCAGGTTCTAATAAGTTTTTGATAAATATCAAGTTAAATATGTACAAAAATAGTTGTTAGTTTGTCTCATATATGCAATTTCATAGAAGAGTGTGTACTCAGTACTTTCAAAAAGAAAAAAAAAATCTTTCCACATGCAAATTAATTTGTTTTTAACTGCAATTAGTTCCACTCCCCCACCATGGCTGATTCCTTCAGAATGTGGAAGAAAACTAAGTTAAAAGGTAATGTGAACAATTATTTAGAAAAAAAAAGTGAGAGAGAGAGAAGGCATAGTAAGGATTCCATGCAAAAGGATTACTAAGTTACTAATTAGAGAAGTGTCATGCTTGCAGAAGAACACTAGAGTTTTAAGAGGGACCAAATGAACTTTTTCATTTTCTCTTCTGTAAACATAAGAGGAAAATAAAGCAATGTGTTATTCCTCTCCCCAAATGTAAAGTCTGAAAAAAGTTTGACATTCTGAACCGTTAAGAATATGGTATTATCCTAGACACCACCAGCTTGTTCCCTCTCATAAATTCAATATTAGGCCTGAACAAAATAGGAGTCTAAAGTTTACTCTCTCTTACTTTGTACCCCCTCACAGAAGCTGAATATTCGTCCTTACACAGCCACAAAATTTAGGTTTACTCTACCCTAGAGCTAAGTTGAAGGACAATCAGACATTTCAGCTGGCACAGCATCCTGCAGGCAAGGAAGGAGGATACACATTTCATTACTCTCACCCCCAAGCACTTTCTTCTGTGCCTACAGTTACTGGAGCCATGGGCACTAATCAGCAGGCTGCCTGCCTAGAATAAAGGCCGCTATTGCAATGATAGTCTTTTGGTCTTTTCCATCATTTTCTGGTAGAAGAGATGGGTTTAGATAAAAAAAAAAAAAAAAAAACAAAACATCATATTTATGGCACATTTCTTGGAGAAAGTTCTCTCATTGGCACAGAGCATTCATGCAGCACATTCTCTGGTTTCCCCGGACTTCTGTAAATGAACAAGGATGAAGCTGTCCAAAGCCTTTACCTCTGCCAATTGCAGTAGTTCTACTGTAGACACAAGCTGACAAACCTTCAGAAAGATCACAGAGATGACATACTGATTGCACATGGGAATGCGTTCAAGAAAATGTTGTATGTTTTATCTGAGGACACTCATGACACATAAGCCAGGCCCACTGCCACACAAACTAACAACAGGAAAGAAGGAGGAGGGTGTACTGAACTCTCCATGCTGTCTTTCCAAATACAAAGGGCACAGGTCAGAGTAAGACAGATTACCTTCCCCATAAGCCACAGCCGAGTTTATCAACATTGTGTCACAACCCCAGTGATTCAGAGACCCTTAACAGAGCCCTGAGAGGGAGGCACAGAAAATAAATGTTTCCTCCAGTGACTAATGGAGACAGTTGCTGGTCTTTTCTGCTTAGGCAAATTTGGATATTTCAGAGTATACCTGAGCAGCACATCATTGCTCCATGAGCAGAAGCAGAGAAGACTGACAAGCTAAAACCCAGCCACCAGCTCAGAGCAGAGATTTGCCAGAAAATACTCTAAGTGTTTGCATATGGTGGATAATTTCTGCTGGGAATAAAAGCATTTTTCAGATTACATCATTCTGTAAACATCCCTACCAATTACAAATAAAGGAGACAGTGGGGATTTTACTGCCTCTTTCTCATCCACACTCCATGGAATAATTCTTCATTAAACTTAATCCTTCTTTTAAAGCATCATACAGTGTCCCTCATCCCATTCTGCTAATGCATACATGTTTGTAAAGAATGTCAAGTTCCTTTGATAGCACAGATAACAGAACAGTTCATTCTGAAGAATGAGCCCTTGTCATAACAATAATAATATTATAGCTGTACTATATTTTTCACTCCAATCAGGTTGTTTATCTTTTAAATGAAAAACCTTGGAATAGTCATCAAGAGATTCACCAAGTTTTTATCTATATCTAACTACACAATTTATTAAAAATAAAAAAAATAATAATAATAATAATAAAAAAAAAAGCACTTGTTTCTTTCAGGTCTACCATTTAAAACCTCAAAGGAAAAAATCTGAAATCCAACAACTGTGGAATAAGGGACAATAAATGTAGAAACATCTCATTTTTTTGACATCGAGCCAAACAGAATTTCCTTGTTCACTGTACCTTGTGTCTCTGTACCATAGCTAGCATGCATCTTGACTATGAAGAAAGCCTCATAATAATACTAACTCTTTATTTTTCATGCTTGATATCAAAATGATTGTGTTAAGTTTCACAGACATTCTTGGACAATTATTTTAGCATTCAATAAAAAATAGAGCTTGGTCTTTTTTTGTCTCATTGTTTTTGTTGTTTTTTTTTCTAGTGCCCAGAACCTATATTTGCACAGAAACTAGCGTTAACCATACAGTTACTGTATTTGCACTTGATTATCAAACTAAGGCAAAATGAATATAACAGATCTTACTAAAATGTTGGCTTTTTTCTTCTCCTGTAAGGTGATCTATAGTATGCTGGAGAGTATTATTCTCCTTGCCACTCTTACTGCTCAACAGGGACACTGCTGGATGCTATACAAGACTGAAACCAATGTACCTTCATTGCCAGATTTACTAACTAGAAAAAACGAAATGCAGTGGCAGGCCTGAAACCTGAAGTTCAAAACATGAACCTTCCAACCCCTTCTCCCCTTCCCTATTCCAAATACTGCTGTTGCAGTGATTGTTACGAGAGAGAGAGGATTGTTACGAGAGAGAGAGAGAGAGAGAGAGAGAGAGAGAGAGAGAG
>NW_024884475.1:30741187-30759403 GCF_019232065.1 Centrocercus urophasianus | reverse complement strand
GAGAGAGAGAGAGAGAGAGAGAGAGAGAGAGAGAGAGAGTGTGTGTGTGTGTGTGTGTGTGTGTGTGTGTAAGGATTCATACCTCAGTACCTGTGATTAGACTGTTTGTGAGTTGCCCTTTTATCTCAAATTGCAGTTTTTTCCCCTCTTTTCACATCAACTCCAACATCGCTTCCATCACCAGATCTGCAAAATCATCCTGACCAATCACTCTAATGAATTTCTAAGCCTAATCCCTACTCTCTGCACCAGCTGAAAAAAAAATATAGGTCCATAACCTCATCTACTTCAGCATTTCATGGTAAAACACAAACAACAACATAAAACACTTGTCTTCTGTCATCCCCAAGAGAACTGGAGAGTAAATCAGTGTTCAAACAGCTTTGGAGCCGTAAGCAACATTCCCTTGAATTCTGATAAAGATCAGGACCATACAGAAATTATAACTTCAATTCTTATAACCAATCACAAACTCTCATCTCCACCCCATGAAAACCACTTGGTAAAAAATTACTGTCTGTTGACAGGCTTAATAAAGTTATCTATTTTTGAATGAGGAAATGCGGAAGAAAAAAAAAAAAAAAAAAACACTAAAATCTCCTGACTAAAAGACAAGCTTTGGACACAAGAAACTATTTTGAAGTAACAGGTACTTAAATTCCCCTTAAGTAATTCTACGTAAGTTTTGCTCAATGATCTGGACAAAGATGACCTGATCTGCAGCTGAGGTAGTGAAAGCTTTCTGCCTCAGAGTAAAGTGTTGCCACTTTCCTGCAGTGACCAGAAAAATCATTCCACTTCTGATTCTAAAATGCAGAATCCAGGACTGCAAAGTATCACCACATCTATGCCTTGATACAAGCTGTCTAACTATCTTGGAGATATGGGAAATTAAACAAAATAATGTTGCCTTTGATTAAAAAAATCTTTATTGTGTTTTGAATTCAACACTACCTTATCTCCCCTCCTTTCCCCTGTAATGAATCTTTAAAACTTCGTATTGATTTGCTTTGGATTCTGTTGCTTTTTGCAAAAAAGTTGAAAATTATGCTACCGCAAGACAAGCATCAGGAAAAAATAAAAACAAAAAACAGTAATTAAAAAGTTAACTCAGGAAAAATAAGTGGAAATCCTAAGAGTTTCATCAAGGTCTCAATCATATTTTGACTTTTGAAATAAGTGGGAACTATCTTCTATAACTACAGTAATAAAAGGGAAAAAAAGATTACACAGTCTTTTGTAGCTCTAGACAACAAAAAAACATTTAACCCATAACTTCTTACGTAGAGTTCTGTACTTGTTCTGTCTCTCAGAATCATTGACAAGAGCCTGGTTCCATCCACTTGACTCCCACCACCCATTCGGTACTTACAAGCATTTATAATATTCCCTATCAAGCCAAGGAAAACAAAAATCAGCATATAAGAATTTCTTTTTATGTGAGATGCATTTTTAAACCCAATATATAAACAATTGCATAATCTACTACATGATAGACTCTTCAAAGAGACATTTCCTAGATTAAAAAAAGCCATTGTAGACTTAATGGTAATATATTTGCAATGAAAGCATGCACTGTATTTCAAAGCCTACATCAAATAATTTCCCTTTTGTGCATTCAACCATATTTAAAATATTAGCAGGGGAAATGTGACTAGAGACAAGTACAGAGAGGCCATTCTTGAAAGGGGGGGAAAAAAAAGAGAGACTTGAATAAAGATGGGGAAAATAACCTCACTTGTTTTACTCTCTCATGTTAAAATCTGCAAGTCTAGCACAGCTCACCTTGTTTAATTAATTTGTTTTATCACTGCAGTGTACATGAGAAAACTAAAGTGGAATCAGAAGGTATTCTGTTGGGGTTTTTTTTTGTTTGTTTGTTTTTTAAAGAGATGAACTTGGCACTCAGCTTTTGAAATTCATTTTGCTTAGCAGGCTTCACTTCATGTTTCTCATGGCTGTAACTGCTTCCATTTACATTTTTACTGCATTTCAGTTCAATTCAATTTGAACTAAGCAAGATCTTCCATATGGTGAAAAATCCAGACGTGATTCTGAGGACAGCATACAAACAGAAATGGCACAAATGTTTTTTCCTATCCATCTACCTTATTTTCAAACAAATGGGCTCACACATAACAGACTCCTTCATGTGGAGTGTTGGTAAAATATGCCTTTCACATCAGAAAACAGATTTGTGCATGACAGACATGCGCCAGGAGAACACGTGTATGAGCAGAGACAGCTGACTGAAAAACTACAAGGCCACAGCAAACACTGCCAGGCTCTATGAAAATTAGCCAGCATATGAAGGGACAATGACTGTGATATTTAAGCACTGAATACTCTTCTGCCTCCTGAGGGTCAGCTGATGTGACGTCTACCCAACAGTGCCAGCTTTCACAGTTCCTATTCAATAAATGTAGTTGTGTCACAACAGACCCAGAAGATCATTCTCATACTGCAGTTATTAGTTTTTACCCGCTACTCTCAGTGGTTATTTTTCCACGTAGGAATTTTTCAGTATGAGTAGGAGAGTATCTTTCTGAGATAAAAAGAAGAGAGAATCCAACATAATCTGTGTTGGCAGGAGAAAGATGCTAGGAGGTACACAGAACCCTTTAACCATTATCTCAGCTTTTGTCTTCATAGTCCTTCGTAGATGACATGAAAAGTTCTCTCCTAAAAATACTTTTCCTAAATATCTCTCCTAAATACTTTTAAAAGCAGGGCATGTCATTCTTCCACTGTGGTATGCAACAGCACCGCAGTAATTGGGAAAGGAGGGAAAGAGACAAGAGGGAAATGCTCTGCTGATCTTCACTGAGCAAATTGATGCTGGCTCTCACACAATCCTGAGAGGGCAGCTCATGGCTCCTGAGATTTTTACATAGGGACTGAGAAGCTGACACAGTCAATCTGACACAATTACTAATTACAATCAACAAGTGAGAGACCATTGCGTGAGCAACCACACCTCAGAGCTCTGTCCCACATAGCATATCGGGTCTGGACTTTCAAAAGGGCCTACAACAGCACAGAATTATGTCTCCTCATAGTCCCATCCAACTGCATTCTAAAATGCTCTGTTCACAGTACAGCCTCTACTCATCAACCAGATCATGAGCTGATATTCAGAAATCTCATTATTTTCCCCCAAATTTTATGTCTTCCTCATGAGAAAAGATCTGAAATGAGGCTCTACAGATAAATGGTGTTTAGCTCTGAAGGGAAATCATCTGATGTGGCTGTTCAAGGGTTTCAGCTAATTACGCTGATTAACCAGATTGATAAAAATTCAGAGCACATTTATACATTCACTGCGGTGTACATGTATAAATGCAAAAAAAATAAAAAGACAACACACAAGAGAGCTGTCAAAGTCTCTAGACAAATACATTCTTGGATCTTTTTCTTAACCCTGATAACCTAGGTTCGTGTTAGGATCTCTCTCCCAATTCACAAAGAAACGATTCATAGTTTTCTGAAGACAGAAGTTCCTACTTACACAGGTGGAAAGTCATGAGATGATTTTCCCCACTGTAGCAACAAAATTATAAGGATTAACAACAGAAATACTAAAAAAAAAAAAATCAATTTGAAGATAAGCAATCTAATTAGCTAATTTCAATGTCAGCATTTGCATTGCATTTGGGCCTTCCCTTGAAATCTTTGTTCCACTGTTAGAGGATCAACTTTGCAATCATGCTGAACTAAAACACACGTGATGGCATTTAGGCACCTAAATGCCTGTACAACAGCAGAGTTCCATAGCCAGAAACATAACGCTAGCACTTACATCCTCAAAAATCACTGCTATGTTTACTGATAACCAGTACTGTGTATAGCTATAATGTTGTAAATGAAGTTCATCTGATTAGCAAGTAAAAAAAGCCATTAAGGAAAGGAAGGCTTTCATAAGGTAGCACCACTCAAAGCAAGTTTAATCTGAAAGGACATGCAAGAGCACAGCACATCCCCAGTGTATGGGAACTGCTGAGTCATGGCCTGAATCACTAGTCAAGCCCTGAGAGGACAGGTGAAAGCAATTCACCTATGCAACCACAAGGGATGGAGCCTGGCTCCGCCCCTCTTGGACCTCATTTAAGGGCTGAATGCCAACAAGTGAAGATCTCTTGTTGGAGATCCCTCCTCTACGTTACTTCTGGAGTTACTTCTGTGAGCCTAGGTATTCAGAGACAGGTGAGCATTTCTCTTCTTTCTTTTTTAAGACCTTCCCATCGTGCTGGTCCCTCTGCTGTTGCACATAGGTTCCTTGAAAATCCCACATAAATTTAAAACATTTGTAAAACAAATGTAAGAAAAGTACAAGTAGCTGCAGGATTCATAGTGTAATGTGTAGTTTGCTCAAAGGATCCTGCACTATACATCTCTCATGGAGTTAACTAGATCAATCTATGCCTGTGATGGGGGGCAGTAGGCCCCTGGACCCCCTCAGCTCCACAAAACAGGAAGGAAAAGGGATAGGGAGATGGGGTCTGGGCTCAAGGAAGGAAAAAAAATACAGCAGCAACGATCTATGGAGGAAAACTTATTTTACTAGCTATGATATCGGAACGCAAGATAACACAGTATAACACAACCTCACTGAAATTGAGATTAATAAAGCAAATAAGATAGGAGAGAGAGAGAGAGGTCCTGAGACAGAGTCAAACCTGAAAAAAACATGACAACATCCCAGACACGAAAAGAAAACTGCTGAGCTATGGTACTCAAGCCAATGCCACCTAGAGTGAGGTTCAAGTGGCCTCAATTCCTTCATCTTCCAAAATATCCTTAGGAAAATACCTGCCCAGGTGATGCAGATCACCATCCCTTAAGACTAGGCTAGCAATACTGCTTGCTGTCACAGGTTTGTCTCTACAACTCCAAGTTCTAAATATTAGTTTGTAAACATAGCTATCTGTTTAAGATTGCAAAATTTCACCTGTCCCTTGTACAAACCACCAAGCCAAAGGAGCACTCTTTTACAACATCCTCCTAAGCCATTCATACCCAGAAATCTTGGAAATTCTTCCACAGACTGATGTAAACATTTTTTCCTGAAACTTGATGATCCCAAAAGGCTTATAATATTAATGAGAGGCCGTTAATGTTTAATTTTCCTTGTAAGGCATAGGCGAACAGGTGCACTTTAAAGTATAACATGAAATATTAGAGACAAAGTATTTCTTATTATCAAAGGGTTTACCAGATTTAAAAGGTTTAAAAGATTTTTAGTTCCACAGTAGTGGGTATTTTGTTGCTCTCCCTAGAGAGCTGGTAACATTTAGCCAGGCTCTAGGAGTAACCTTTAAGACGTTGCTTATAAAGGCACCACAAGGGATATTTCAAGATACACAGGCTGGGAACTTTTCTTTGTGATGAGGGAGGAATGATAGAGAGAGGGATAAGAATGTCCAAGAAGTACTGTTATTTATTTGTGGTGTATTACATGCAAAAGGCTAGTTAATCTAAGGAAAGACATACTGTAGATAAACATTTCAATTATGTCTCTTAGCTGTTCCTCTCCAGGTTCTCAGAGCTAATATAAGACACAGTCAGAAGCATCATATAGAAACCAAAATAATCATTAACTGAAGCTAGACAGACAAGCTTATTCAGATTGTTTCCCAAAGAATTTTCAAGCACACAGTGCTGAAGATTACACAGAAAAAACACTTGTGTCAGTAAATCATAGAATCACAGAATCATTAAGGTTGGAAAATACCTGTAAGATCATCAAATACAACAAGCAACTCATCATCACCATGCCCCACTAAACCATGATCAAAAGTTCCACATGTACCTATTTCTTTAATACCTAAAGGGAAAGTTATATCACTTCTTCCCTGGGCAGTCTATTCCAATGCTTTACTACTCTTTCGGATATTTGTTTCCCTCATATCCAACCTGAACCTCTCCTGCTCCATTACCTTCATCCTGTCTTTAGCCACCTGACATAAGAGGTCAATCCTCATCATCCCACACTCTCCTTTTTCAAGTAGTTGAAAAAAAGCAATAAAGTCTCCATTTTTTTTTATTAGCTCCCTCAGCTAATCTCCATAATACCTGTGCTCTAGACTATCCAGCTTATAGCCCATCTATGGACAAGCTCACAGGGGCCTCAATGTCTTACTCACAGGGAGGGGCCCAAAACTGAACACAGTACTCAAGATGCAGCGACAAGTACAGAGGGACAATCACCTCCCCTAGTTACTACACTATTTCTGACATAATCCAGAATGACAGAGTCCTTTTGGCCACCTGAACCAAGTGTCCGTAAGGAGGAAACATCCATCAGTCAACTTTCATATGGGGTGCAAAAAGTATTCATTACAGCTTTAGGGGGCTCAACTTGTATTTGCAATTCCAACCATCTTGCCTAATCTCAAACAACAAAATCTGTCCCTGCAAATGTGGCATTGGAGCTAATTTTCACACAGAAAGGTGATAAGCAGAAGCCATGTTAAGTTAGATGAGGGGAGATTTAGATTAGGATAAAAAAATATTAGGAGGATGTTTTTTACTCAGAGAGTGGCAAGGCACAGGAACAGGTTTTCCAGAGAATCTGTGGATGCTCTAGAGGTAATCAAGGCCAGGTAGGCTGGATGGGGTCCTGGGCACAGCCTGATCTAGTGGGTAGAAACTCTGCCCACGGCAGGGAGGAACTAGATGATCTTTAAGGTCCCTTTAACCTAAGCCATTCTACAAGTCTATGTATGACAGAAAGGCTTCACTTTCCCTTAAGAAAAGGTTTGGAAGGCAGTGTGGAGTTGTGTATTAAATAAAAGATATTAACATACCTCTTAGGGCTGGTGGAAGACTTGACCTTTTAATGTCACAGTTTACATGGACAGCATACCTTACTTTTGAGTAGGTTATTTAAAAGGAAATGAAGTCTAAGTGAAGTCCAACTCCCACAGAGAAAAAAAAAAAAAAAAAAAAAAAAATCACAGCTGCTTGCATATCAGTATTTGTTCAAGAATTGATAGGCCATTTACTGATTTGGAGGTTCTAATAACAAGGCCATATCAAGGAAAACTCCAAATTAAATACTAATATTCTCGAAGTTCTGTTTATCAAAAAAATAAAACAAATTTTAAGATATACCTATGCAGCAATCCTCTGAATAACATGATCACAAGGACAATATGAAGCATGATTTGCAACTGATGCTAAACTCTAGTGCACGTCAAGTCTTTTTAAATTCTATCAGAAAATAGAAATCACAGGATAATCAACATTCATGTACAAACAAACAAAATCTGATTGATTCTGGCTATTCTAAGCCACCTACCAGTGGCTTAGCCCATCTTTGCTGCCAATGTCTTCAGATTTTTCTCGCAGGTGAATTTGTTTTGTAAGATGCTATGAAAGTTTTAAAGACACTGACAACAGTGGAAGGTAGCATCAGTTACCCAAACCAGTCCACAAGCTTCAAAATGACATAGATTTTTATCGTTCAAAAATGATACCAGAATTCATCTATATGAGTGTACAGCAGAAAACATTTGGACAAGTTGGACACACTGGGCATAGCCAGCAGCACACCGATTACTACTAGAACTGCTACAAAAAACGTGATCTACTACACTGCTTTGGTGGTACTTATGAAACCTCCTAAGCCCACTGTTTTCATTTGACAGGAGTAGAAAGGATATGAGCATTCATCAGATTTTGAACACAAACATCCATCATAGTTAACAAAAACGGTGATATAACTTAAAGGCACTCCCCCCAAAAAAATCTCAGTTTTAGCCTTTCCCTAAGTAAGGTAACGGACTAGAGATCCACTTCAGAACGACACTTCTCCCTCATACTCCATTGCCTTCCACATAACTCAGAAAGCAGTGTTACTTGCTTCAGACTTCAAGACAAATGACACCCATGCTCAGCATATTCATTTGTGTTTTCTGGTCATCCTTTTGCACAGGACATAAATTGCTTTTTCATTAACTCCCAGTAAAACAACATAGCAGACATAGCAGATGTTAGCTAATGAAAATACTTCTTTAAAAATCTTTACAAATGGATTTAGATTAGATCAAATGTATAATTGGAAGAACTTAGAGCATACATCAGTCCCTTGACATGTATTTGTTCATATGCCACTGTCACTAAACATCATACTGCAGTATTTCAATTACAAATGGGTTTTGGTCACTGTCTTTTTAAAGAATTTGTGATACTGATATTTCACATAGGCTCTCCTGACTGGTGTTATCTACATCATTTTATAAAGCTCTCAAACGTTTACTACTGAACAAAGCATTCAGAGCTCCAAAGTCGTTCTTTCCAAGTTATAGCCACATCTCATGAAATCAGTGCTCTTAGAAGACATTCATCAAGCAGACACTCAAGGAAAAAAAGAAGTCCAATGATACATTTCTTGCACAAGTGTAAGCTGCAGAAATCATTTTACACGTACTCTTTTCTTTGGCACAAAGAAAGTATCAGGGCAGGTCACTTTGAGCTTTCCTACTCTTTATCAATTGATGGTAATTGTCCAAGAAGGCAAGATAAAAAGAAGAGGAGAACACATGGAAGTACTGCCACAAATACAGGCAGAACAGAATCCAGGCACAAACTATGGCTTAAGTACTTACCGCACAAACCAGACATCGTTCAAAACAATGATCTAATTTTTAAGGCAAAGAATGAGAAAATACTCCTTATAATTAAAATACACAGAACAGAGTAGGATGTGAAGAAGAGCAAGGTGGCTATATATAATTTATGAAAGACTGAATTTTGAAAACAAATAAGGGTAGTAACTATAACCTTTCATAGCATCAGTATCTGAAAATCTTACTGGCAACCAGACTACAAAAAAATCAGTCTGAAGTACTCAAAATGTTTATGTGCAACTTGCTAATGTTTTTTCTTCTGCAAAATATGCTTAAACACTTATTTGGCTAGTATGACCCAGAGCAATTGTTTTGCCTATGTTGTACACCAGCCAGAATGGGAAGAGAGCTGCTAAAAACACAGTCTGAGTTTTGCTACCAAAGGATTCCATTTGTCAGAATTTCTCAAGCAATCTAGGCACAACATATAGCACACTTGTATTCTGGCAGGTTCCTCCACTACATGGAGAAAGCCTTGAGAAATCCAAACCCACCTCCCAGAGTGGGGGTTTCACGTTATACCAAAGCCAATCATGCCTGCTCCTCTCTGTAAAATGAAAATTCTTACGGTGTTTTCCTACAAAAGGTATAATTTTTACCCCCTCAGATACAAGGTCATTCTTAGTCCTTCCTGGTTAGAACACCCACAGCTACAATCTGTGAATTCCTGTGTTTTCCTTTGGCCTATTTGCTGGATTCTGTCTCAATAGCTATTTTGAAATTCACACTCCAGATACATATAAGCAACCCTGAACTACAATCATCAGGCATCAAGATACAGCAAAGGACAAGTCAGTAGTATGAGAAGAAGCAGTCTTATTAGGCTAGCTGTAAAGCTGCAAGCAAAGGATTGTTGTGCTCTATTGCCAGTTCTAACACTGTTTCTTCCTCTTTGATCAACACGCTGTCTCTGCTTTGGACTTCTCAATCAGATTCACTGAGAAGGCCCAGAAAGGCAAAACAGACCTCAGACGGGTTATGCTGTGGAAAGCACACATAACTTTTTCTTGGCCATCAACATATTTTCAAAAATATGCAGAGCTGACTAAAGACTGACTGGAATCTGAGCACTATTCAGCCTCCTACCACAGCTCTTGTGAAGTGGCTTCAAGCAGTAGCAATTACTTTGTGTACCCCTTGCATACTGATCTGTCAAGGCTTTGCCTTATGGTCATACATGGATTGCTCTGCATTAATATTATCAGCTTGCAAGATGTAGCAACAACAACAAGTAAAAAGTAGGCAGTCCTATGCTTTCAGACTCCACAGGGAATAGGGCTCGTCTGAGTGCAGAAAAGAAAGTTGTCAACATCATTTAGGAACTTAAGAGCTCTGAATATGTTCCTCAGACTGCTCAAAGTGTCTTTAATGTCCAAGAAAGTCAATACTGGCTGGCCAAACAGGAAAGAAAACAAGCAAGCAAAACCCTGGAGAGTATAATAGAAATGACTTAGATTTAAAAACAGAACAAAAAAAAAAAAAAGCAGCAAACAAAAGATGTTTCTATGAAGGAGCATCACACACAAAGGACTATACTCAGAGAGAAGACAGGGAAAGCATATAGCAACAGAACACAGAGCAGGATAAGAAAAGGAGCAAAGCACATTTACTTACAAGGGCTGCATGAAAGTAATGCCTCATATTTTATTATTACTTTGGCCAGCAACATCAGAGGTGGGTAGTGGTGGTATGATAGTAGAGACTGAACTTTCCCACCAATATTACCTTGAATTTTGTTGCCATGTGACAGATAGGAGCAAAAGGGCAGTCTGACAAAATGGTGCCTGACATGAAAGTGTGTATGAAGAAAAGGTGTGTCACTGAATTCCTCCATGCAGAAAAAAACTGCACCCACTGACATTCATCAATGCTTGCTGAATGTTTTTGAAGAGTGAAGAGTGGACGTGAGTGCAGTGAGACTGAGGGATGTGTGTTTCATCAGTGAAAATGAGTCACCTCCTGGTACAAATTTTTAATGAGAGCTACAAGCAGGCTCTTGTTCATTGCTGACAAAAATGCATAGCTAATAGTGGTGACTGTGTTGAAAGAGTGTTTTGTACCTCCACCTGAGTTTTAATGTGTTCTTTATATCTGCTGTATTTTCAATGGAAATAAATGGGAGACATTACTTTTGGAACAATCTACATAGAACAGCACATGAAAAGAGAACTTATTGTGACCAGGTAACCAGCCAAAAGGCCACATCAATACAGCAGAGCTAAATCTTTGCTCGTTCTGAACACTGTCTAGCACACAGGATATGATGTACAGGACACACATCTGTCCAATTAGGTGGGTCACACTTATTCTGAACTGAGAAGAGACACAATGTCATAGATGTGCTCCAAAAAGGAAACACAAAGCAAACGATAGTAATGTGTATTATTATAAGAATTACGATGCTGATTAGTTCATTAGCAGCAATGTACAGAAATAGACTTACTTTTTCCTTAATGCAGGCAACAAGCACATGCTGTGCTACTCCATTAGGTACTGCACAGCATCAGTGAGATCTAGCACACAAGACAGCATTGTAGAAGGTAAAGCACAAAGTAGAGTGCACGCTTTAAACTAAAAGTATCAAGTCCTATCTATGTTCTAAACCGCTTGATCTAATGCACTAACAAACAACGTACCTACTTGTTATTCCTTGTTAAATGCTTTCTAGAATGAAACATCACAATGAAGCTGAATATTCTAGGTCAGACCCTTCAGCTTCAGTGAAACCTGCAACTTTTTAATATTATTTCTCCCCATCTTTGGAAGGACACAGCTGAACTGCAATTTGCATGTTTAGCAACTCATCCAAACTCTTCCTGGTCAACTAAATATTGTCCTTTACATACAGTTAAGGACATTGTCTACAACTGGCTCTGAGCCTGGTCAGCCTCATACATTAAAATCATTTTTATAATTCCCCACACACATCATGTAATGACAATGATACAAAATAGTGACTGCTTTGAAGGAGACAAAGCAAACAGAAAAGACTCATTCATCTATTTATTTTCCTATTCAATGATTAACTGGCTGTTCGAGCTAAATTTCTTTATCGTTTTTCAAAGGTTTGCAGTGGCAAGAATTATCACTACAGAGTGTCTCCAAAAATGATTAAATATTATTGCTCCCTAAACTCAAATCAACTCTTCTACATCTCCATCCCATGAATACGCTCACATCTGCCAGTATCCTTTCTAGATGCAGGCTACAGCACACCCTCACATTACGACAATCTCTTTACAACTTACAATTTTTAGGCAAGAGCAGCACAACAAGGTATAATTTATTTAAAGTATCGACAAAATAAGAGCAGAAAAAAAAGAACCAAATCATTTTCCTGTAAACATCAGACAAAAAATTCTGCGAGACCAGTGAAATCTATGTTTTTCTTTCATCAATTAAACTGCCTTTTACTCTTTTTTTCCTCCACACTGGCTTGTAGCCCCTCACAGAAAAAAAAAAATTAGGCCACAATAATGGGACAGATTGTTCTTTTTGCAGAAAGCTTCTGAGTTGGTTTGCATTTGCATTGCAAATGCTGATGGTCCTAAAGAAAATGCAGGGAAAAAAAATAGTTTCCCCATGAGCAACAGCCATTCATTAGCAAGCAATTAGCTCAGTAATAAGCTCTCCTTTCTCAGTTTGGGATATTTCAACAAATATTGGTAATATTTTTATGATAAATGTTGAAGACACAGTACAGTATTCAACTACTAACAGTACACAAACCATTTGTCTTCTCATGTCAGACATGAGTGGCTCTAATTACACTGAACATTTCAAGGAAAGATTGAATGTTTGCTAGACAACTCTCCATTGATTGCCTTTAAAGCATAGTACTGGACTGCTGAAGGGAAAACACAGATCCTTGGCTCCGGGTAACTAACTTCCATGCTGTTTTTTTTTTTTTCTTAAACCCTAACGAAGCCCCCTTGATGTCTTCATTACCAAAGGGTATTTGTTAATAATAATAAAAAAAAAAAAGCCAGCAGTCCTATTTCCCCCTTCTTTTCTATGAAATTCCCTCTGCTATACATTTCTCAGGTAATGTCTTTGAAGTGAGTAATAATGGTCTGAGAAGTGCAAAGGGTGAGGGATACCTAACAGGACAGGACAAAACTTTAATGAGGGAAAAGCTGGAACAGAAGAGATCCTCAAGCAGAGACAGTAAGAGTGCTTGACAGAGATATAAGCAAAAGAAAAAGGAAGGCAGAACTGTATTATTAGCCCATGAGAAAGCAGTATCATGAAGTTAAACTGATAAAGGAAAAGAAAGAATCTTCAGAAACGCAGTAATTTGGCAGCCGAATCTCAGGGACATATAACATTTCCCAGAGACAGTAAATAAACTGTTTAGATTTCATAAGGTAAGAAATAAGATTCCCAGTTGACACCAGCAGCAGAGTTTCCAGGATGCATCTGCTCAGATATTTAACGTACTTAGTGTATTTGGCAGGGCTCACACAATGGAGACTCCAGTCCAACAGCAGCAAATCCTCTTGCTTCAGCTACAGGTATGCATTGTTGAAACAGCTGAGATATACTTGCCACCTAAGAGAACGTGATCTGTTGGCTACGCAGATGACAGCGGACTGCAGTGAAGCAGATGCAATATTTCAATATATTGCAGCAGTAGACCACTTTTTTTTAAACAAAGTTTCTGTGGAGTCATGTAATTCTGATTTCTTAATCCCTGAATAAATATACAAGTATTTGCCTCAAAAATTTCTACAATATTACATTTGTAGACTGTTGGCCTGCACCTGGGTACAGAAGGAGGGTCAGGATAGGAAGTCTGTTTCTTCTGTCATATCTAGCAAGCTGAATCCAAGCCTGGAACCACTCACAGAATGGAACAAACTTAATTACGATTTCATTTTCATCTATTTTGTATGCTACTACATCTTTTCAAGATATTAATCCAATCCTTTCTGTATCCAAAGCTTACATCAAAAACAGGAGCTAATAGCTATCTTTCCTTCTTGCTTTGGCGAGAGAGTTTGGCATAGGAAGAGCTTCACTACCATTTGCTAGAAAGCCTACACCCATGTGGAAGATCTTCCTAGAGTTTCAAAGTTTCACAGTGTTTCTGTTGACTTTCTGTTAGCCCATGCCCCCACCGCAATTTTGAAGGAGCAACTGTCACATTATAATCTGAACAGTAAGTCTTAAATAATGCATCCAGGCAATTTATGAAAGGACTCAGAGAATGCTCTCACTAACCCTATTGGAGAAGTGATGTCTTTTGGAACACCAGAAATTTGAAGAGATGTGAATTCTTTCAAGTCCATGAACAAAATTTCCATTTTCCAAATAGTAAGCATTGCTGCCAAAAGCTTTTGTTGTTTTGTTTAGTTTATTTAAGATTTTTGTTTGGGTTGGCTTCAGTTGGCATTGGGGGGCATTTTTCTTTGGCAGATGGATGGGGAGGAGGTGAGGGTACAAGGGGGAAATTACAGTTTTGTTATTCCAAACACAGTTCCTACTTGAGCAATTTATTTAGCTTTTGGGAGACCGTCTGAATGATACGTACTGAGCATCTTAGATTTCCTGAGGTTCCCTGTCCTATTAAGACATAGGAAAGAAAACACTTACTGATTTTCTATGTAAAGTTTATGCCAATGGTTTCTGTAGCTTACCATGCCTGCTAAATCTTTCTGAAAATAGGGTTTACTTTTCTAATTTCAGGATATTTTGCAGCCCAAGCTGTAGCTTTCTTTAATCAATAGCTACAAGAGATGTTTACTCACAATAAATGTTTATTTGGAGCAGGACAGAAACTAGTATAAACCTCTTTCTTTTTAAAAATACCTACTGAAAGTACAGTCATACTATGTACTAAACAGAACAGAAAGTGTAGAAGCTAAGGCTGCCTGAAATACAATAACAGCAGTATGCAGAAATCCAAACAATTAGAGGTGGCATCTACATCCAAACCACTTTCAAAAGAGTATCAAACAGGCATGGAACACACAGATTTTTCAGTTCAGGACTATTTGTAGCAACTGATACAAATTATGAATTATCACAGAACTAGTCTTTGTATCCAAAGCCCATTATTACTTTTTATCACTTCATTTGGCAGAGGAAATTGAGTTCCCTTCTGAACTGCCTAACCACCAATGATAAGCCAAAGTATCCATTCCAGATCTTTGACATTACAGATAGTAGAAGCAGCTGATCTGATTACAGAGGAGAAAAACCTGACCCACAGTGCAAAATGTTACAGCATTTTGTAGCTTCCTGTTAAGTTGGATTGGAAACAACCGCTGACTAAGTTACAAACAAATCATTTAAAATCACTCTGAACTGCATTGTTTGTAGCTTTCATTTTGAATAAGATGTCATAAATTTTACCTTTACATAGATGCTGCAAGCAAGCCAGATACATTATTCACCTGTCACCAGCTCCAAGATAAAACTACAGTTTTCATAGTGATGCTGAAGATTAAGGAGGCAAAAGGAAGCAAAATGGCAACAACTGTTTTTGTGTTTGTTTTCTTTCTCACTAATCTATTAAAACAAAGGTGCAAGACAGCACCACTGGCAGCTAATGAAAAACCTTCTCCGGCAACAGAGAGACTTGCAGTGTAGCAGAAGTCCTTGCACTCAGAGTCCTAAGTCTTGATATCCTAATTTGCATTGTGATCTAGATGCAGACTGTGATGGCCTAAAGGGATTCAACTGTGAAAATAAACTAGCTTTGCATGTATTCTAGTGGGGCATATCAGCAAGTTGATGGGAGATGCATTACCCTCATAATCACAACTTCTCAGTGAGTGCATCTATGCCACAACTCATTGCAGCAGGGACAGTGATGAGCAAACAGTCCTGAGAGTGGAATAGAAAATGTTTTCATCAGGTTGTTTGTAGATGGTTTGTATTTCTTCTCAGGAAATGTACTTTCATGGGCTATCCATATTTTAGGCCCCAGGATAATGGGAATAGAAAACACCAGTCAATTGCTATTTCATTCTCTTCTATTCAGGTTCTTATATCCACACTCATCACTGCAATACTCGAGTGCTTTCCAGCAGTGCATGAAGTGATATGACTAACATCTGTCACGTGCTGGTGTCCTCATCCCCTCCCCAGGGGCAAGAATCATGTGCAGTGGAGTGTTTTGTTTTATTAGACAGACTGCTATATATTTTGTTAGGAAAGACAAGGTCAAATATATGCACTTTTCACCTACCGCAAAAGGTGCCTTGGTTTGCATTGGTCCCAGCTCCTCTGGGAGTTCAATCCACAGACCTAATCCAAGCCCAAGAAAGCTTTATCACTTTTTATCTTGCTGTTGGTCACAATAGTCACCTACAAGTCTATCATAACATTTTTAGTTCTCTAGTAATAAATAGACATAAGAACTCTGATGTTATGTTATCTTAGGAAATAACGGGGAGAAACTGACAGGAAGGAAGAACTGGGATGACAAAGAATCGTGATCCTACTACCAGCTGCAGCATTTGTCTAAGCTCTTGAAGAAGAAACAGGCAAAAAAAATCCTAATTGATTTGGTCACCTCAGTGGTTCCCTTACATTCATGGTCACCATAGTGAACTTGCACCCAAAACAAATTCTGCCTGGGAAGCATAATAGAAAAAAAGTGGTCAAAATACAAGCAGCAGGGAAGAAATTTTCCATCTTTCTCCAAAATAAAAGAAAAAAGATCAGGCTGGGTATTTCCACAGAGCTATTCTGTTTTTCCCTTATGCCTTCCCAAACCAGAGGCCAAGGACATTAAAACCAGTATGTTTTCACATTCTATATACCCCTGCATCTTTTTTTATTTGCTGATGCATCCACTCACAAACCATGACATTTATACCATTTCATTTCCTAACAGAAATACTGAGCCGTAACTTTGCTCCCAAAAAAAAAAAAAAAAAAAAAAAAAGGAACTTTTTTTAGTTGTGGGATTTGATTCTAACTCACTTCATTACAAAACAAGGACAAAATCCAACCTTTTCCTAAGGGTTTATTATCAACAAAAAAATCCAGTGAGACTTAAAAACAAAGACAAGGGAAGCTGACCCATTTTTAGATGTTAAAATAAAGCACCAGCACCCTCTATCAGAATATTTCAAACACAGGCAAGAGAACTGCGATTTATCTTGAACAGAAAATATGCCTTTAGTAGATGTTTAATATGTACCACATTTCTTATAAGTCTACTTTAATTAAAAGTGCTATTTCTGTTTTAAATTTGACATGGACCACTAGCATCCAGAGCTGTGCTTTACGCAGATATTCTTGAGAGCTGTAGAGCAAATTGTTATGCAGTATCACTCAGATAAAGGCCTGCAATAAGAGAAGCGATAATGAAGACAGCAGCTGTTACTAAATTACAAAAACAAGACAGATTTGTTGGCAAACACTAACAATCTGGGAAACTTTTTTGCAAGTTCAACACTTCTTCAAAGAGTCCTATTTTAGTTCCTTCAGTGGAGTGAGATGGCACCACTGAAATTGCTTTACAGCAGACTTATGGCCCTGCTAATACAGTTGCTGCTGCTCAGGCTGATCCCCTTCCTAGAGGAGATAAGTAATGTCACTCTTGACAGTCCATGCAATGCCTTCCTTACCAAAACATTTGACTGTAGGGAAGCATTCCAGAAAGAAAACCTAAGTGGCTAGCACCTTTCCTTTCCTAAATAATAGGTACCACATAGTCAGCAGCAGAACATATTTCTACACTGTTCCTAACCGAAATCCTTAACTGCTATAGGAACAAACCTCCTTCAGTACTAAGTTGCACAGTTTTTCCAACAACATTTACTTCTAAACCATACAAAAACAGTCAGAATGGCAGCAACCAGTCAGTAGATACTCATCACATATTTTAGATAGAAGTCTCCTTTCATCTGAAAGAAAGAAGCAACCACTTTGATGCCACTGGCTTCCTTAAAGCACTGGTGATTTGAACAAGTGGACAGATGTCTGTGTTTTCCAGTCCACTCTGGTTATGTGGTACATGCATTTTACCCTTTACAGTTACCTTGAATGATCAGGATCTTAGCCCTTTCTCATTAAGGGGACTCAAAACTTCCATAGCACCTTAAATACCAAAAAGTAAGGCTCCTAACAAAGCAGGTAGCTTTTTTCTTGCAAATTCTCTAGACTCTATGTTTATTTGCCAGAGTAATTCAAATCTTCTAATATCAATGCCTTAAAAGGGAAGGAGATATATAGTGCAATAGTAACGGTACTATTTCAGAGGATCAACAACCTATCTTGGAACAGTATGGTTTTTGGTAAGACTGACTAGACTCTTCAGCATAAAACCACAACAAAGAAAGAAAAAGAATAAATAGGAGTGGACCATGGTATCCAAATTACAGCCATTGTTAGTGAAGATACATACACCTTTTCTCCGATTTCAAATAGAAAAGATATTAAAAGATATTGCATACTACAGCATACTGCATAGTTAAGCTCTTAGTCATAAAAAAAAAAAAAAAAAAGGAATCATTACCAAATAAAGCTGTTGAGTTTATATTCTATATTCTATATCAAATAGTACTTCCTGCATAAAACAAGTTGTTGTAGAAAAAAAAAACTTCAGAAAGAAGTTTCATAACAACGG
>NW_024884475.1:30672194-30741177 GCF_019232065.1 Centrocercus urophasianus | reverse complement strand
CAACCATGTAACTGCCTGATGGACTCCTTCTAGTCTTCTGGGAATTTAACAAGTTAAATTAATTAATAATCACAAAGGACCACTTCTGCATTCACCAACATTCCTTGTCCTAACAATGCCCAAGACCTGTGCAGCATCAGGCATTCTACCAGCAGAAGGAGGCCACAATCTTACCCTCTGAACACAAGCAAAATAGAGATCAGATTAAGTAAATTCATATTCTGCTAGATGACTTACCCGAAGTATTGTGCACAAAGCAGTTGAGCAGTCTGCAGAGTCTGAAGAGTAAAGATAAAGAACTGTGGTCCCAGTTCTGCTACAGACACTGTTTGAACCAAGATTCATTCCTTGGACATGCAGCAACTCCGTTACTTCAACTGCAAGAAAAAAGTAAATAAATTCAGTACTTGCTTCACAGGGCAGCTGAATGCATTTTGATACCAGGATCTCCAAAACTATAATTAGAACTGATTCTTGTGATTGTGCAACACTGAACTGATTTCAGCAGGACAGCATAATATGGTTACATATGGTTACAATGAATACACAAAATTAGTGAAAGTTGGCTAGACATTTCTGGTATGAAAAACACTATATAAATGCAAACAGTTACTGTTACAGCATATTCATCCTAAGAAAAAAAATGATATTTCTGGAGCTGTTCTGGGAGCTGAGGTGAATAACAAACACTTCATAATTTACCGTAAGATACTCCTTTATCTTTAAAGAACAGCCAGAAGAGAATGAAATGTTATTCCAAATAACACAAGCATGATAAAAATATAAAAAAGTTCAGAAAATTGTTAGAAACTAGAATGGCTCCAATAGAATCAGCTAGAAATTCAGTAATTGAAGATGGCAACTGATCAACAGCATTTGATGACATTACCATCATTGATAATGCGGTAGCATGCAGGTAGTAGCAATTTAAAAGCTTACTGAAGATTATCTTATCATATTATCTGTATAATTAATGGATATCAAGATGTTACAATATAATCAAGAGAGTTAGGTAAAGTGGACAATAATAACAAAAAAGAACAAAATGGGAGACTTACTCTTCGGCTGGGCTCACCACAAAACACCAATAGAGGCGATCTCCAGAAGAGATCCTTCCCCACTGGTAGCCAGCTCTTAAATAGGTCTAGGAGAGGTGGAGCCTAGCTCCACCCCTTCCGGCAGCACAGCTGAATTGCCTTCACCTGTGCTCCTCTGGCTGACTCATGGCTCGCCTCAGGTGATCAATCAGAGGTTCAGGCCATGACTCAGTAGTTTCCATACATTATCCAAGTAGGTACAAGCAGTATCTGATGCTCTAGCAGGAACAACTAGCCCTCACTCACTCCCCCAAGATACTACAAAATGTTTTGGCACAGGAGCAGTAGTACTAAGCTCAGCAAAACACCAACAGGAAGATGACAGACAGTTACTTGCTATCCAAGAGGATACGATCTCCCTCAGAAACAGGATAGCCCAGAATGCACAGAAGCAAGAGCTTGCTTTCCATGAGTTGCTGCCTACTCCTTCCTTCCAGCTTCCAGTTCAGACCTGACACAAACATTTCGACTCCTAGGGAGCTGTGAGAAACAGCTTTTCCTGGCCATTTGATAAACAAAGATCTGTCCTCTGAAAACTCTTTTATCCCCATCACAAACAATGAAGCTGGCTTTGCAGTGAAGTCACCCCTGGGCCTATGATCTACTTAGTCACCTATTGGAGGTACGTAGCAATACATTTGCCTCAGGGTGGATCTCAAAACCCTTCTCTTTCTACGGGAGCTCTTTGGTGGAGGGCTCTGGTAATCACAGAATTCTCCCAATCACCTGTGAAGGCTATATTTCAGGTATTTCTAACAAACACAGTAAACAGAGGTGAAGCCAGAGGATCCCCATCCCTTCGCAGTGCAGACTGGGCAGGCAGTACCACCACCCTCTCATTGCCCCATCCAGGGTAAGACCACCAGAGCACCTCCACTGTGCAGGGACCCCAGGTCTCACCACTCTACTAAGCCAGGGTTAAGTGTCTTGCTCCTTTCTACCATCCCCCCCCACACCTTCTTCCCAGAGACTACAGACCTTTTCAGCTGCCCTTCCGAACAGTCCAGAGTGGGAAAACCTCAGTAAACCACAGATATCATTCACACTCACCTCAACTACAGTGTAACAAAGGGAGCCTGCAGCTGAAAAAGGTCCCTCCCAGGGAAGAACACAGCCTAAAAGCAGCCCAAAATCTGCCCTAAGCAGGTAGACTTGAGGGGACTGCTCCTATCTCTGTTGAGACCTCAAAAAGTTAGAACATCTCTCACCAGCCTCAGGTCCAAGTCCTACGTGAGCTTGTATCACCACTTATTTATTACCTCTGGGGACTATGCCCAGCCTCACACTCCAGGTGCTTCATCAGGGACCATCAGCACCACCTGGCAAGCCCCAGGTGCAGACAACTGAGTCCCAGCCCCCTCCCCCAGCCTTGCTCCAAAGGCCACTGCTAACGTGCAAAAGTGGGAGTTATTTTTGTTAAATTAAAGAAGTATGTATCTATTCCTCATTACTGTACCCTCATGCGTTTCCATCTAGATCTAATTTACCAGCACATTTTCTATCACCCCTGTGCAGCTTCTCTGACATGTGATGTCTGTGAGTGTGTCAAACCTCTTCTTCAGCCCCCCAAACACACATACACATGGTAGCTATCATCCAACTCGTAAAAAGGGCTTGGTCCCAAACTTCACAACAATTTCCAGATCAGTCCCTCCTATGTCAAAAACAAAATTTGCTCTGCCATCTTTCAAGACAGTGACTGTCCTCAGCTATCATGCAGCCTGGTGGCAAAGGAGCAGAGAGCCAGGTTCTGCCAGTTGCAGGGATTCCACAGACACAGCACTAGAAGAGACTTGTTGCATGTCAAAGCCCTCTAGAAAAACCCTGCAAAGCCACCTTCTGTCATGCTTTTCAGAATAACAAGGATGACATTCAACTCACTAGGATCCCACTGGTATTAGCAGCAACAAACACAGAAGTAAATGAATGCCCAGAAAAGCACATAAATGTCTCCCTAAATACTGCTTGAGAAACCCACACTCTGCTATAGCACCAGGCCAGGGATTTAACCTTTAGAAAGTCCAGATGAACCACAAAGTTTGGTTGGTGTTCTATAGTGGATACTAGATTCCTTATAGAAGTTACTCACACCACGTAATAACAAGTTTTGTGGCTGCTGAAAAATCACACAGTGCTCTAAATATTAGAGACCAAAAGAGCAAGCAGCTTCACTACCAATTAATAGATAGCTGTAAGTTATGCTTTCTTTATGAAAAGCATGAAACCAGTGTCTATTTTCCTCTCATCTAGCACCCATCACACTATCAATACAGGACTAAATTCCAAGGCTTTTTACTGAATATTTACTCTGTAAGCATGCCTGACAATCATAAGGGATACCGGTTCCTGGGGTCATAAAGATAACTCAGTGATTGGATTGTTGCATTAGGAGAGCAGTGAGAGAGTAGTGGAAAAAAATTGGCATTCCTCTCTAAGATTCTTTTAAGACATAGTTTTCCATCTGGGATCATTTTCATCAACATGTCTTCTCTCTCCATTTTCCCATTAGAAAGAACTGGGAATGAACAAGAAATTTGTTTAATCATCTTCTGTAAGATCAGCTGAATTCTAATGCTGTTTGATAACAGCTAGTCACAAAAAAAACATCAAATGCATTTCCATTTAGAGTGCTTGCTTAAACAGCCGTGCAAATGGGGACCACCCAAAAACCAGCATACATCGTGACGGATTTGAGTTTCCTTACGGTGTATACTTGTTTCAATCCACTTTCTTGCTCTTTAAAATATGCATTTGCACAGCACATCATTTCCGCAAATGAGCACAATACATCACTGCTGCAGATTGACTCATGAGGCCCATTAATAGAGGCCAGGGTTTCTCAGCAGCTTTTCTCATTGGGAAGGTATTATCTTTATTATCTTACCATCTAAATTTGTAATGAAAACAATACTCTTAACCTATACCCACTCCACAGTTACCCTTGCCTATTTGCTTGGAGTCTTTCTGCAAATAGGCAATGGCATCAAGTTAGAGAATAAATAATATATTACTCTTTTCCCTAAGTAAGTAGCTATTCATTTCAAATGCAGCAAAAATTATTAAAGTGAAATGGTTGGCTTTCTTACATGAGCTTCACTGAATATGAAACTCTCTGCCTTGAGCTTCAGACCTATTATATATTTCTTATTACTACAATACTTCATGATGAATTATCAGTATTAGACAAGACATACTAATATTCAGACAGACCCCAATTTTATGCTTGTAGTTTTCACATATTTGTTTGCTTTCCAAGATTAGTGATGCTGATAAGGGCTGATAAGGAAATTGAACTGGAAACTAAGATAAAATATCCAATTGAAATAAAACCCTGAAATATCTGTTTGATGATATGGCTGTAAAACTGGTTTAGGGTAAATTTTTCCAGTTTTATCAGTTAAAAAAAAAAAAAAACTGTTAAAAATAATTGCAGGTTTTATTTAAAAATCTGGTGAATGTCGTGTTTTGTACAGAGGGAAAACACATTCTGACAGCCTGGAAAACATGCTAGATATTAATTTTCTGATCAGAACTGGGAATTTCAAAAGTCCCTACATGGATCAAAAAACCTTACGGACATTCACAGAGAATGGGTCACCTGATTCCCTGATTACTTAAATTGGACTTTTAAACATCAAGCATACTCATTTAAATTAATCCAGCAAGTATTCTAGCTTTCATAAAGGGATTTTTACAGAGGACAAAAAATTATTAGCTTTCATGATCTCCTGTAAATACTAGGGGTTTTTTTTTGTCTCCTTTCTTCTTTCAGTTTGGGTCTAAGTATAACGGTATACAAGAAATTATCCATACTTTGAAAGCTTAGAAAATCTTTTTACCCAAATCTTCACTAAAATTCTAGTATTGCACAACACTCTGCACTGCATTGTCAGCAAGCTGAAAACTATCATAGAAATGCTATTTCTCATGATGGTACTTCCACTTCCTCTTCTGGTCAAAATTAAGAAGTGCACCGATATTTTCCAGTCCTTCCAAAGTTAACTCAGCATTTCAGAATCTTCAGACATTTCAACAGACTCAAGCTGGGGTGATTCACCACAGGTTCTACACAACTATTGCAAACTGACAGCTGATAGCACACAGACTATATAAACTATTGGATCTTCACAGTGTACCTCTTCTTGTACATAATAATAATTCTCTAAGGAGGTCACAGTTCAAATATAAAACTGGAGAGGAATTTAGAAACATCACATCTGTTTTAATTTAATTCATTATAAAGAGCTGAATCTCAAGCCTAAACCAAACAGACTCCAGCTCCCTTTCAAACCTGATGCATTTTCAGCAGTTCTAGATGAGTTAAGTGCATTTATTGTATTTATTACTAGGAGGAATTAAAACAAGAAATTAAAACAAAGACAACATAGAGTTGTTAACTTAGGATGAAGCTTTGCAGAAAGTAAAAGCAAAAAGAACAGAGACCAAAAGAGCACATACAAGTATGCAACAGTGCCACATGAACATTCAATAAAGCAAGTGCTTGAAGTCCACAGAATCAATTGAATAATTCAGAATAAGTTTAGCCAGCTGCAGTGGGAGGGGGGAAGAAAAAAAAGTAGAAAAACAACTTCCAAGGTTTACCTAGTTAATTGAACACACTTCTTTAGGTTTAGATAAGAGTCTTTAGCCTTATTTTTATTTACAGACTTCCCTGAAGTCTGCTAAAGTTTCAGATTTAGTCTTGTCAGAAAGAGTTCAAATTAAAAACAGTACCTTGAAAACACAAAAGATTTGACCAACTTTGGCAAAGGCCATCCTACAAAATGGAAGGTCCACTAGGTCTGCACACCTGCAATCCACGTTACTATGCACACCTGCAGGCTTTATTAGATCCAGAAGACTAACCAGATAATTAGATAGACTGACGTTTTACTACAGGTTGAAATAATTAGGGATCAGGCAAAATAACTGAATATGTAACTTTCTAAAGCTTATACTGTTGCATACATTACCTGGAGTGTATGAAGAAGAAGAAAACCTGGCACTATGATGTAAGCAAGACTACCAGAGAAAGACAAGACTAAGCCATGTTTTAATTCACATCTGAAATTCTTGAAATTTTTAAGTGCTAGAGTTGGTGTCCTGTCTGCACATGAATCCAAAAGAGTGGCAAATAAAGGTTTGCAAAAAGAAAAAAGATTTTAATGCATCTTCATATGTTGACTGCACAGTAAGGAATAACAGAATAGCTTAGATTGGAAGGGACTTTAAATATCTAGTTCCAACACCTGATGATACAGAGTGCCACAGCATATCACCTAGCTGTACAAAAGAGCAAACCTGGCAACAGCCTTTATCCCATGCTGGCTTAGGACGTCATTCTGTGCACTTTGCTAAGAAGTTAAAATCACAATCTGACCTTTATCGTTATTCCTCCTAGCCCTCTTCCATAATGTTTTATAGCTGTGCCTCAGCTACAAGTGGTGAGCAGACTTCCCTTCTGCTGGGGCTAAATATGCTGTGATCAGTTCTAGCAAGGAGAGACACAGACACTGAGACTCTATCCAACTAAATAAAAATCTGGAAAGCTACGTTATCCAAGAGATGTATTGATTCTGAGGGTATCAGCTATGTTTTAAGCTGCAGAGCCACAGGCATGAGCTGAACCATGGAGAACTGGCACCAAACCTGAAACTTGTCTCTTTAACTTTAATTGAACATCCAGCAGTAAAAAAGGAAATGCAACAAAATAGAGAAAAGTGGACTATATAAAAGATGATTAATTGTTTTCTAAGTGCTGCAGCTGCAATATAAATTGTATGTACTAAACAGCATTCCACTTAACCTCCTCATAAAACACTCTTCATGGAATTGGGATAAAATACAATTGCCCAAAAATACAGCATATTGTTGTAAAGCTTCTCTCTTCATTCAATAGGGCGAACATAGAAAACAACTGCTCTCCTGGTAAAATTACTGCTGAGGATTGATCAGACTCAGGAGGGTTGTGAAGTTTCTGTGATCTTAGCAGCTTAGGAAGAAGGTACTTTCCTGAACTCCTGATCAAAATATTGGGTCAGACTGTATCACAAGTACCCAGTACAAGTTTCTTGTAACTTCCACATGCTTTTGCTGTGGAAAATCCTAAGAATCCACCTCCACATTAGGGACACCTGCCTGGAATGATAAAGCAGGAGAGCAAGACCCCCTGCCATGTGATTGGTTACCCTTGATTTGTAACGCAAAGATTTGTAATAAGAGCCATCTGTCTTGCACAAAGCCCCACTACCCTGAACATTTTTACTCAAGGGCCCCAAATGGGCAACCAACTGAGACTTATCCAGAGGCAGTTTGCAGATGAGAAGAAAAGATCTGGATTAAAGAGGCATATCCTAGGATGCCTGCTGAATGGTTTTAGGAAACACATCAAGATGCTGTTCCTCACCAAAGACATAAATCAGCCCAGCTGACAATTAGTTTCAAGTACTGAGGCTTACTGCCCAAACTCTGCTAGTTTCTTTGTCACATCATATTCTTTCTTTCATTTCACTTGCACTGTCTACATATTCCGCAATAATGGTTGGAATATCCCATCCAATCTGGCCTTGAATGTGCCCCATCCCTGGAGTTGTTCAAGGCCAGGTTGGATGGGGCCCTGGGCAGCCTGGTCTAGTATTAAATGGGGAGGTTGGTGGCCCTGCATTGGTGGTTGGTGGCACGGGGGTTGGAGATTCATGATTCTTGAGGTCCCTTCCGACCCTGGCCATTCTGTGATTCTGTGATACCTTTGTATGCATTAAGTAATCATGCTTTCACATACACATCTGCAATGGCAAAATTTCACAGTTCCCGATATCCCACACTTGCAAGGAATGATAACAGCACTTTGTTTTTTCTAAAAAGCACCTTTTAAAGTGGACTTACATAAAGAGATTACTCATAAGTCTAGTCAATGCTATTCCTTAAAATGTAGTGCCCTAAAATGAATTAGGTCTGATGGAGAAAAGCAAAGTAGGTTTCTTCTTTTAGTTCATCTGAATAACCATAATTTGCATTAAGGGTTAGAAGCTTATTGAATTTTTGCAAGATAATAAGAGATACCATACAAATTTTATAGAATAAAGAAAAGAAAGAAGTACAAATTTTATGTATTTCTGTTACCATTAATTCAGGATGTGAATGGTGCTGCATTACTTTTTGGTTACTCTGATCTGGCCAGATCTCATAACCACATTCTGTAAAGATTCATATTGCACTGGACATGTTTATGTTACATGCCATTCTGCATTGCATCTTACTGTACATTTACCCTGCACAACATGGTAAATTGGCCTCGGTACAATAAGGGAATATTTATGAGCATCTCCTTGACAGCAATATCTATGGAAGAGCCTTTTACAGTCATTTACAACCTTAGAAGCAAATTCAGGAAAAAAAACCTACAATACCATTAGGATGCTATTTTTTCTATTTGTGCATTTGTACTGCAAGTGTTGTCTGTCTTTGATCTGTGTGTTCTTACTTCCTGAACGACTCTGTAAGCAAGTGGCTGGAGCCTGGCAGTTGTCCCACAAATAAGAATGCAGTATACATCTCCCAAAGCAGAAAACTTGTCTCTTATTGTTTACAGAACAATGGGATATGCTTCCAAAAAGCAGTGAAGGAGTAGCTTTGTGCAGCTGGAGTTACTGCCAGTTATCCTCTTCAACAAACAAAAAAGATGTCAAGGTTTGGGCTCATCCTTAATTTCACTGTGATTCCAGTGACAACAGTGATGACTGATGCTAGGGAAAAATGCCAAGAGAGGATAAACTTCAAGGTTGAAATGGCAGTGGTCATATATATATGCTTAACGAGGAAAATGATGAATATATGTGTGAGACTGCATCTGGGTAGGATGAAAGATTGGTCTGGTCATTTAAAAGTTGGAAACTTCCAAATTCCAGCCATATTCTTCAGAGCAGAAGTCTCCCCAACACAAACGTGCAGGAAATAAATGAGTAGAAAGACGTGGAAGATACTGAAGTTTGCTTTGCCAATTTCACAGGGTAATAGACAGCTGCTGTGGCAGTTCTGTATGGCTCTCATACATCTCTTCACTAGAGTCCTGAGGGCTTATCAGTCTCATTTATTCTCTGAGAATAAATGAGACAGCAATTTTTTGCCAGATAAGGAAAAAAACAGAGAGTCTTCCTTTAGCCCTGATGCTGATCACTTCTTCCCAGCCAGTATATTGGTGAGTCCTGTGCATCTTGAAAAAAACAAGGCAAAGACCAAAAGTAGGAGGCCACAGCTGAGCAGCAACCTCCAGAGCCTGAGGCAACAGTTCTGCTGCAGGTGACTCTACTGTAAAGAATCTCTGATAGATCCCCAAAGATCTACTGTGATACCATGTGTTTGTTCAGCTGAAGCCTTTACTATACACATATTTCAGCAGTACTTTCCTCAGGTTGCTCACATGACTTGGCAGTTCAGTCTCCCATCTCTTGGCAGAACAATCCTTTCATTATTTTTTTCATACAAAGGCAAGTGGAAGGAAGAAAATATCTGAATTTAAAAAAAAATACAGTGTAAAAATCTTTTTTCAAAAAAGCAAAAGTTATCTATTTAGATTAGATAGATAACAAGTCTGTGCTGAGTCCAAAATAACAAAGAAAATAGATACAAACCAAGATCATTGTGAAGGCTGAATAACAAACTGAGCTCCTCAAGCAACTGGGACATAATGTAAAATAGATATTGCAAGTAAAATTTGTGCCATCTGAGGAGACAGAAGATACTGCTGATCTTTTCTGATCACTTGCACTCTTCTTCACATGCATGATCTTCTGTCAACACTCTCTCATGTACAGAAAACAGGCATTCAACTTCAGCAATGCAGCTGACAACATCTGGGTAGCCTCCAGATCAATATCCTGGGTTAGCCTTCTGGGTTGCAAGAGCACATTGTTGACTCATATTGAGCTTGCCATCCACCAGTCCTCCAGCACTGACCCCTGAAAGATGCCATTTGTCACTGATCTCCATCCAGACATTGAGTCATTGACTACCACTCTCTGGCTTCAATCCTGCATCCAGTTCTTTGTCCATATCCCTATCCACCCATCAAATCCATATCTTTCTGTCTGACTCCAATTTATAGGAAGGAGAGGAGGTTCTTTGTTATCTGTATTCCCAGTGTGAAATTAAGAATGGTTCAAATGTTGGTCTGACCAGTTTATTAGAAATCTTAACCAGGGAGATGGGGAAGGGGAGAACGGACACTATTACAGATTAGGGTGATGGGGAAGAGAAGGCAGGCGATAGAAAATATAGGAAAGAGGCAAGAATTGAGTAAAGCGGGGATAATCACCTCCAGGATCCATTGCACACTGCGGTCCCATTGCACACTGTTCCGATGGTCCGAGGCAAAAGCGCAGGGGGAGAGCAGCAGCAGCACGGCCGGTCTTAGGCAGCAAGAAGGTGCAGGAAGAAGCCACAGGGTAAGTCTGGGAGGAAGCAGCAGGACTCAGATAGCAGACCCAGGAGAGTCTGTCAGCATGCAGACATGAGGGATCTGATAGCAGACATCTTTGTTCTTCTTCTTCAGCATGCAAGCATCATGTCATAAGGAATCTGTTGTCAGAAACCTCTCGGGGGAGAGCAGCAGCATCATGGCTGGCCTTAGGCAGCAAGAAGGAGCAGTGACAGAGTAGGTCCAGGACAGAGAGGGGCAGGACATGAGGCTTCTCATTATCTGAAAAACCTAATCTCATGGATGTTTGTCCCTTTTTTATCCTTCTTCTTCTGAGAACGTGGCATTCCTGGGCACTTGGGTAAGTGTCATGTGTAGCACCTTTTGAGATGGCCATCTTCCTCAAGATAAGCCCACACAAAAGACTGCTTCCTGGCCAGTACTCTGCAGCTTATCTCCCTCTCTCATTGCCCCTGGCTTTGTCCATCTGTGTCTCTCAGACAAAGGATTTCACAACCTTTGCCCAGGACTTGTCCATCTCTGTTCTCCAGACAAAGGATTTCTCAACCCTGGTCAAGGACTTGCTTGGATTTGTTTCATCAGCAAGCTCTGAGGCAATGGCATAAAAGAATAATCTCTTACACTTTCCAACTTGGAGTACTGTGTCAAATGCCTTAACAAAGCTTCTCTATACTAATACTATTTCCATAGTAAATAAAGAATAATAAAGAATGTTGTGTACTGAGAAATACCCATGTATGCTTCTGTTTTCACGTTTTCACACATGACAAAAGATGGCCAAATAAAAGCTATTCAAAGATCTGAGGGTTACGTAGAGATTCAAAATTTCTGTCCTTGAAGTCCCAAGTGGTCCTCCAGCAGTCCTCTCTCACTTGCTGTTAAGACCAGCACTGATTGCATGGAGATTTTGGAGGTGGCTTTTCCTGCTTAATGCTTTCTCTCAGCACAAATAAGATTTTCTATCAGTTTGCTATTAATTTCTAGTATACATTTCCAGGGTTGCCAATACTCAAATCTGAGTTGTGGATCAAGATCCGCTACAATAAGAGTTGAGCAAATTTAGATGGAGATAAACCGTCACCTTCCCTCCATATATTTTACAAGTCAGATAAATGTTATATAGCAAAAGACAAAAACAAGCAAACAAAAACCCCTATATTTTTTGTTTCTTTTTCAAAGTTGTAAATAATAGTATGAATCTATCCTTTTATGAGAGTTAGGTATACATGAACTAACATAAAATTGGCAGACAAGAACACAGAGAAAAAAAATAAAAAAAATAAAGCTGGATGTGAATTTTTTCAGTCTTCAAATAGCTGATCAGTGACATTTGGTTTTAAGGTATTCTGTGAACTTCACAAATTGTATCATATTTTATCAAATTCATATTTTCAGAATACTATAAACTCAAGAAAATATAAATATAGTTTGACCTTTTATTTCCAAGACACCAATGACAGTGATTCAATTTTGTCATTTTCTGCCTGTAAGTCACAGATAATTATATACTATACTTGTGAAGAAACTAGTCCATAAATCTTTAAATATAGCACCAAGTTAAAACCAAGTTTTAAGGAATGAACAGCTGGATAGAATTGTAATGATATATAATGTGGGAGCATAAAAATTGAAGACTTTCACTTACCTAGTAAATTTTCTTGACTTTATACTTATGTTCTTTTCTATAATTATTACAATACATACAATTTTACTTTCTTTCATACTAAGTTCTTCTTCATAATTACATATATATACAGATGATATCAACATCTATGAGTAAATCTGGATGGGTCTCAATTGATTTAGTGATAAAAAGACATACAGTGACTTCTTAAGCACTTTACGAAAATCAGATAGGTCATTTTTCGGTGTATGATCTCACACTCTGGCACTTCACCGAGTTTAAGGTTCAGCGCAGGCCCAGTGATCTCTCTTCACAGCCAAACATTGAGTTTCACCCAGGCTGGAGAGTCTGTTCAGGAGCCCAGCTCTGATTCCGGTTGCCCAAGCGTAACTGAACTATATTTCACAGAACTCATTTGAGCAAAACTCATCTCAACCAAATTTAGATGCTTGGAGATGCATATCTAAAGTGTGACTCTTCTCATTTCAGGATAATTTGTAAATTGAATCACTTGGTGGAAGTGCCCATTTCTCCCCACTGACTGTAAATGCAATCTAGGAAATTAACTGAAGAAAGGATTTTTTGTGATTTATATATGTAAAGTTATATGAGACTTATTGCACCTCAAGTCTTCATCATAAGAACTAAAGTCAGAGCACGCCTCATATGAGCAGTCTAGCAATTATCACTGTCATAGTTTGTGTCTTTCTTATTGCAATAGATCAGAGATAGCTTTCTGTTAGATCAGTTCACCTGCAATTTCCAGCTTATTACAATTTTTCTCTGGAAGATAGAAGATCCTTTTAGTGTCAATATTGTTCACAATGAAAATGTTTCTGCATTCGTCAATCATATATGTAAATCAGTCTTCTACTTAACTAACCTTAAATATTGAATTCATATTCACCTATGCATATGAAGTTTCCTTAGAAAATGCATGCTGGCTGTGGACTGACTGACTCAAATGTACCTAAAATAGAAATGAAATGCAGATTTCATTATTTGTGAGAATTCCAGATAAAAACTTGTTATCCTGTATGGGAAAGAATCCATTGATTGCTGCAAACTTTGGATTAAGTGCTACAATCAGAAAGACTACACCAGTTCAATCCAGTTATGAAAAGGAAACTGCCAAAATAATCCCAGAGAAAATATGGTGGAAACAAGAGATTAAGGTATTTAGGCAAAGCTTACAAAATCTTTTTGGACTAATTCCTGAACTCAGTAACTTCTAATCCTTTCTAAGGTCATTAATTGTACCCCATAAAAATTTGTGTTAAAGAGATTACTTATTATTATGTTTTCATTATTCTCCAGAAGGATCTCAAACCAATGCCTACAACACACACACACGTGCAAGTCCTGGTTTAGACATTGACAACTGATGCTTTTCTACATAATTAATGGAGTCATTTAAATTAAACACGGACATTTCAATTAGACACGGACTGTTATTACAGGCCTCTTCAAATAATTTCAGAACTGGATCCAACAGTTAATTTCTTTTTTACCATATGACAAAGCAAGCATATTTCTTGTCAGCTTAAAATATGAGAATATTCAAGCTTAAATTTGATTTTGCAAAACACCAGAATAGCAGTAGTTAGCTGTATAGAACCAGGTTATCCACATGTACCTGCATTTAATCTTCAGAAATTACAATTCCATACAATGAAACTTCTCCTTCTTAATCAGACAGCTTTATCTGTTATAACTCTGTTCTCATCCACTGATTTATTTAGTGCCTTCCCACCTGGGGAAAGGTTATAAATAACATGTTCTCTAATTCAGTGAGCCCTCTTTTGGAGGTTCATTTGCCAGACTCTTTGTCAAATGATGACATTTTAGCTGAGAAAAAGATCATCACATAATCTTGAATTCTTTGAAGTTAAGTTGAGTTTGCTTTTTCTCATCATGAAATGAATAAATAAATAAATAAATAAATAAATAAAAGTTGAACTGAGGGCACAACATGATAACAGGAAGAATGAAACTGTGGAACAAATTGCAAAAATGGCCTGCAAATTTTCACCCAACTATTTATGTTTTGGTGTCTTGATTATATGATCAAAGGGAAGTGTTCCTTCATACTTGTCAGAATTTTTGCTAAGCTCTTCACTCCAAGAGCCCTGCTTGATGACTGATCACTTGTAGATTTTCATGCCGTTAGTCTCATAAGCCAGCTGGGAATCCTTTCTTGGTCCCCAGGAAGATTTAGCAGAGAATTCATAAGAGTGTTTCAAAAAAAAAAACCAAAAGAAATAAAACAAGTTTACGTAATTGTATAATTATTTTTTAAAAACTGGTTTCTCCTTTCCTCCAGCCTTCCCAGCTTCACCATTCAGCTCTTCCAACAAATCCTCACAATTTATTCCATCACTGAGTTGAAATAACTGTATTTAAGACGATATATTTGTCACAATTTTTCTTGATCAGAACCAGAGATTTGGAAAATTGTATAGTTCTTTTAAACTAGGTGTCAGTCTAAAATCAGCAATCCTTTCATTCTACCTGTTTGAATGGAAACTACTTGAAGGCAAAAAAAATCCAGCTATTTTAATAAATTCACTTCAGGTCAGCAAGCATTATTCTCTGAATTTAAAGTGCTGTGGCATTTAGATCAGAGACACTTGCTGTAATAAAATGTATAGATCTTGGTTTTATGATTATTATTTTTGTTTTCAGCAATTTTTAATGACCAACTAGTGGGGAAAAAAGAAACAAGAAAGGAAATAAACGAAAACAGATGGAGGAGCACTTACCAGAATGACATCAGTACAGACTCGTAGCAGATAATTTAGTTAAGACACACTTGCATGATTTGGTTAGCTAAGCAGAACAAACAGCCTGGTGAGTTGACTAGAGCATACTCATAGGCTTTCATTGAAACAACATGAAAAAGTCAGTTCCACAGAGCGTGTTGCACATTGACCTCAAGACATGGAACAAAGAGAAAGTATTTATTATAGCATTTTTTTATTTCAGAGAATAGTATATTAAGGAGCAGCAATGGAAAAAAAAATTGTTTTTGATCATGATGTTGTTCATCCTGTTCTCTGGCCCATTATTGAAAGAGAAATAAAACAGTGTCATTGACCTACATGTTCCAAATTTCCAATAGCACATCATAAGCTGTAAAGCATGCTTTATTCTGCTGATCCTGTTTGCATGTGCACTCAAATTGATCAGAGCATGTTTTACACATTCAGTAGTCTAAACCAGATACAAAAAGAGAAAAAAGAAAAGTGGTGACTGGCAAGTAATTAGCTTAAATGGATCTTATGCATTTTTACTGGAAATGCTGGATGCCCTCTTTAAAAATGAGATGATAGCCAAGAAAGATGAATTATGCATGAATAGAATTCTGTGATGTCTCTTTCTCGGAACCTACATATGTAATTTGTTTTAACTGGCATATATGTGGATACCAGGTATCTGAAGAAAAAGCAATTTCTTTTCTCATAGTGGAATTGATCTAACACCTGGCTATAATACAAATGAATCTCTCTCTTACTGGCATACATACAGAAATATTTATGTATACCTATCATGTATCACGAATTCTACTTCTACAGTTCTACAGAACAGGACTTCTACAATTTCTACAGAACAGCTCCAGCAGTGTTTTCATGATCTACTGGAAGCAACTTCTTTTCTTTTTTGGCCTTGACAGAACACATTACTAACCTCACTGAGCACTGATTAAAGGAACCAGTCTAATCTTTTCATGCCAATGCAAAATGTCTCCTAAGAGATGCAGTATACCAGCCTAAAATTTAACACAAGCCATCAGTACTTTCAGCAATCCAAGTCACTGTATTCACACAGAATCACAGAATGGCCCACAGATTGGAAGGGACCTTAAGGATCAGGAAACATGATATGAGGAAACACTTCTTTACAAAAAATGGGTTGTTAAGCACTGGAATAGTCTTCCCATGGTGGTGCTTGAGTCACCATCCCTGGATGTGTTTAAAAACCGTTTGGATGTGGTGCTCGGGGACGTGATTTAGCGGAGGGTTGTTAGGGTAGTACAATTAGGTCATGGTTGAACTAGATGATCTTTAAGGTCTTTTCCAACTTGATTCTGTGATTCTTTGATCATGAATCTCCAACCCCCCTGCCACATGCAGGGCCACCAACCTCCCCATTTAATACTAGACCAGGCTGCCCAGGGCCCCATCCAAACTGGTCTTGAACACCTCCAGGGGTGGGGCATCCACATCTCTGGGCAGCCTGTTCCAGCACCTCACCATTCTCATAGTAGAGAACTTCCCCCTGACATCTGATCTAAATCTTCCCCCCTTCAACCTAAAACCATTTCCCCTTGTCCTGCTGTTATCTACACTTTCAAAGAGTTGACTCCCATCCTGTTTATAGCCTCCCTTTAGGTACTGAAAGGCTGCAATTAGGTCACTCTGCAGCCTTCTTTTCTCCAGGCTGAGCAAGCCCAGCTCCCTCAGCCTGTCTCCATAGGGGAGGTGCTCCATTCCCCTGATCATCTCTGTGGATCTCCTCTGGACCCTCTCCAACAGCTCTCTGTCTTTCTTGTAATGGGGGCTCCAGACCTGGACACAGTACTCCAGATGGGACCTCACAAGAGTAGAGTGGAGAGGGACAATCATTTCCCTGTCCCTGGTGGCCACCCCTCTTCTGATGGAGCCCAGGACACCATTTGCTTTTCAAGCTGCAAGAGCACACTGCTGGCTCATGCTAAGCTTTTCATCCATCAGGACCCCCAGGTCCTTTTCTGCAGGGCTACTCTCCTTCTAATCTGTATAAATGCCTGGGATTCCTCTTGCCCAAGTGCAAAACCTTGCACTTTGTTGTGTTGAACCTTATTAAGTTCACCTGGGACCACCTTTCAAGTCTGTTGAGATTCCTCTGAATGGCATCCCTCCCTTCCACTGTGTCAACCGCATCACTCAGCTTGGTGTCGTCAGCAAACTTGCTGAGGGTGCACTCAATTCTGTCATCAATGTCAGTGATAAAGATGTTAAAGAGCACTGGCCCAAGACAGACCCGTGGGGAACACAGCTCATTATTGGCCTCCACCTGGACATAGAACCATTAATCACCACCCTCTTTCTGCAGCCTTTCCATCAATTTTTATCCATCAAATGGTCCACCCATCAAATCCACATCCCTCCAATTTGGAGATAAGGAGGTGGTGGGGAACCATGTCAACAGCCTTGCTCAAGTCCAGGTAAATGACATCAGTCATCTTTCCCTTGTCTACCAATGCCGTAACTCCATCATAGAAGGCCATCAGATTGGTTAAGCATGACCTTCCTCTGGTGAAGCCGCGTTGGCTGTCTCGGATCACACTGTCGTTCCTCATGTGAGCAAGCATGGTGTCCAGAAGGATCTGTTCCATGATCTTTCCAGGTACAGAGGTGAGACTCACTGGCCTGTAGTTGCCTGGGTCCTCCTTGCTCCCTTTCTTATAAATGGGAGTGACATGATCCTTCCTCCAGTCATCCGGGACCTCACCTGACAGCCACGACTTTTCAAATATGATGGAGAGCAGCTCGGCCACCACCTCAGCCAGCTCCTTCAGAACCCTGGGATGCACGCCATCCGGCCCCATAGACTTGTATGCATTCAGCCTCATGAGGTGGTCTCAAATTCACTCTGCCCTTACACTGGTAGAGGGGGAGTGGGGGGGAGTGGATTTACTGCCCTAGTCCCTACCTAGATTTTTAGGGCAAAATGACTTCCAAGTTAAAACTATATCCTTTTGGAATATACCTGACAAATATCAATCCCTTCTGGAATACATTTGGTAAATGTAGGTTTTATATTCAGTGTAACAGAGGAGTAGTATTAACCACAAGGTAACAAGTATCTCTCCGTTTCTACCTTTCCAAGTGTTCTTAAAAATGTAATTTCATCTTCATCTTTTGGACAATATTCTTCCTCCAGTCAGCATATTGTTGTGCAACTGAACTAATATTATTTCTCATTATTAAAGAAACACAGAACCTGAGTAATTTCTAAAATGTGAGTAATCTCGTATGAATTTTCATTTTATCTTCTGGCATTAGAATTATGCAATACAAAATACTTGGGAATTCAAGTAAACAGAACTATCTCTAGCTAGTCTTCCCCTGGAAACACATGTCTGGCCAGGCCCCAGCTATTCTTCAAATTTAACTATGACTTAGATTTATTTTTATATTTTTCATCTACAATGAAAATGCAACCAATGATTGTTACATATGTTCCAGAGGCTAATATTAAACTCTTTGTTCCTAGATGAATAGTTCCAAAAATTACAAATAGCAGACAAAGGCCTAAATGAACTCTCTGCTGAACTTCAAGTTTTCCTTCACTCTCCATATCATGATGTGAAAGCATTGGCTTATCCATCCCCATCCTGCATCCTCTTTTCACACCTTCACTCAGCTTTTTTCACTCCATGCAAATAAAAAATGTTGATAGGAGAAGTGACTAGAGGCCTTTTGAGAAGGTCACTCACACATAGATTTTATCACAGACAGAGTCGAACACATGATTTGCGCAAACATGCACGCATATAGAAAGTTTGGTTAGTTATTGCCAGTAATCGCTGAAGACAGACAATATATGTAGAGCTTAGCAGGTATAAATCCATCAGAACATGCACTTTGCAAAATGACTGTTCAGAAAGATTTTCAAGAAATACACCAAGCTAGGTCAGATGCAGATCTATTCAGTCTTCAAAATCAAAGCACATTTTATCTTTTTCTGCAGAACTCAATAAGTGTGGGTGAGTGCATGTATGTCACCATCATCTCTGTCCTACCTTCATTACCAGATCTCTGACAAAGTCTAATGCCAAACTTATCCTCTTTTTCAACCTATCTTACCATATCACCATGAGCTAGATGTTTCTTAGCTTGTCCTTGTCCAGTTTACTGATTTGAAATCCCCTCATCTCTCTCTCAGTGTACATTTCCAATTCATTGGTCAGTTCTCATCCCACTTCCCAATGATAAGTAAATATATACCAGAATTTACATATCACTTTTTTTCTGTCATTTAGCACTTACTAAATATTTGAAGAGCCACATAAACGCAGAACTATTCATTTCTTCTTGCTTGTCTAATGAGAGACAGTATAGAATCAATATTATAAGCAGGATTAATGGTGAGAACACGTTTAAATGCAACTGCTGTTCTGAGCATGTCCTTTTGCACCTCTAGTTTTTTGTGTAAAGAATTTGCATTTGTCAATAAGGAAAGTTTTCTTCCATATTTTTGTAACTTTATTTAGCACCTATGGGTATCTTTAGATACTCAGCATCTTTGTCTGCCACTAAATCAATTGCAATATTTAACAATCACCTCTCTCATTGGTTCAAGTATTTATTGCACCAACCAATTTTCATTTTACCTCACATAGGAGCAGTTTATCTTTCTTTCCCCTGCAGTTTTAATGCAGATAAACAATTTAATTCAGATAAACAATTGGACAATTCTCTCATTGTCACTCAGAGCAGATACAGGAATGCCATCATTTTCTGTTCTATATAGTAACAACCATTGCTGCTTAGGTTAGTATACAACAATATCAGCATTTTTTCAGCTAGGTAACTAGTACTTTCAGATCATTGATATACAAGTCAAAGCAGTGTGCAAGTAACTGTATAGCTACTGCTACCTAAGCCAGCTTGAATACCTCTGCTAGGTGTGGAACAATATTTATTTTTACAAGGGTGAGGAGTGATCTGAATAGTCAGTACAAGGGGGAAAACTTTCTACAGATGTGCATGGCAATTAGTGGCATGTATGTCATATCTAGCATAGTAGGAAAAAACTTATCAGTGTAGTTATTGATATTAAGACCTCACACAAAGCTCTGATACATTGTCTTCTCAGATTCTTATTTGGTGTGACACAGATGACTACTGCTTAATTATATATGTAAATAAAGTAGTGGCCATCACCTTCCTTTGATGATGTTGCTCTAAGTTAATGATGAAGTGGGACGTGGGGATGTGCAGGACATGTCAGTGTTAATGAAGATTTATTTAGTAGCGACATTTGATCAGATCTACTTGATGAAGTCTTAGGTTTCATTAGTTAAAGACATAAAGCAGTCTGTCTGATTAAAGGAAGAAAAAGCAGTGGGGAACTCACATAAATTACTACAGCTCAATTAGGTGTAGACAGTTTAGTGAGTGTTTATTACCAGTAGAAAGGAAGATTTTCCAATTAGATTAAAAGGTGTTGAAAACAACTCTTAGAGCACACAGTGATTTAGACCCATAGCTGGAATAATACATTGTAAGAAGTTGCATTGATTAAAAGTAAGCTGGTAAGTTATCTGCATTGCTTCATTGTTTATCAATGGAGTCCCTGCTGGCTAGGTACAATTTACATCACAAGATCAATGTCTAGACTCAGCTAATTTTCTACTTGGTCTGAAGATTTATATGGGTGTAAAGGGCATCTGTATCATGGCTGGAAATACCAACAAGATTTATTGGGGATAATCGTCGAGGAAGTGAAGATCTATCAATCATCAGAAGTGTATCCTTGCCATGCGAGGCCCTTTGCACAGGCATCCCTGCTGCAAAGCTGGATTTGAAGAGAAGGCATTTTAATCAGAAAAGAATTCCAGTGAGGTTCCACAAGCTCATTGTAAAAACTGAAAAGGGATTAAAACAAAAGTGGAAATATGCAAAGTGCTCTGGCAGTGGTCAGCCAGTGTTTTTGACAAACAAATGACAAAACAAAAAAAAAGTGATTGAAGGTACTTGGTGTACAGTACAAGCTCATGATTCATGAAGCCCAACATCCTACAGAACAGAATGTGACTTCCAGCAGTGCTGAGCTAGCTGGAGTCTAGATCTGCTTTGCCAAAGGATTTTTGGATACAGACTGGGAAAGGTAGGGGGTCATTGTGCCTGGCTCTGAATGACCGATTGTTTCCCATGCAGAATGGCATGGGGAAGGATGTGGGGAAGAGAAGGAAAAGAAAAGAAAATGAATGATATTTAAATTCCTTATACTCCTGCTGTGCCCTTCAGATCACACAGGCCTGCAGCTGCTTCTAATCCCTCTCTCCCAGAATTGTTCATTGTCAGGACTGAAAGTACTGAGAGTAGTAAATGTAGTAAATTAGAAAAAAAAAAAAATCAAATATTAAATATTTGATATAATAACAACACACTCAGTTCCACATTGCAGCCATTCTTTTACCTGGTATCGAAGCAGGAATCAAAATAATCCAAATGCTACAACAGTGATCTGTTCTAATTCCTTTTTTTTCTTTCCCCTGCAACTCTTGCACATTCTGTTAACATTTCTGTTTAAACAGATCCCTGAAGTCAAAGTTTAAATCAATGTCATTGGGGGGGGTGACAAGGTTGTGATCAACTGCAGTGAAATCAGAATTTTGCCCCTCCTCTCAGCTCTAATAATCAGGCCTTCAGGCTTCAGAAAGGCAAATGCACATAGGGGTTCTGTTAACAGCAAAAGAGATATGGCACAGTGTCTTCCACAGAATAATCAAAGGGATATGGCAGGGGTTGTTTTCCTTCTTTTCACTAACTACAGCTGTGCTCTCATATATGGTACACATTCTCCAAATACACAGAACAGCATATTCTTGTCCAAAAGTCTTCCTTACATGTACAAATAAAATGGACAGCACTTTCTGTGTAAATATTTTGATGTGTATAAAAGCACTTTATGAAGAGAGAGTCTAAACAGAGATTGCCTCACAAACTGTACACAAGAAATTGTTGATTGATTTTTAAGATATGGTTCATTAAAGCTGCAACAGTGTGGTTACTCACTCATCTGAATAATCCCATTGTTTTAAATGCATGTGTTCACTGCATGTTGCCAAATTCCACACTGAAACCCCAAAAGTCTTCATTCTCACCTCATAATGAACAGAGTTCACGGAGTCTGTACTTCAATTTGAAGCGCTTTGTCCAGAACATTTGAGTTATGTGGCATCTTCTCTACATTTCATGAGACGTCCCTTCCTTAGCCACAACAACACTTCACTGAAGCAACCAGCAACCACTTTTCATCAAAATAAGCCGCATTCAAACTCTTCCAGGCACCCTGGATAGTACCTTTTTACTGTTTTGAACAACTGCTCATGAATAAAACACCGATATTCTTTGTAATGTAAACATCAGGTTTGTTAACAAAACTGGGCTTTGGGTTTGTTTTCTTTACAATTGGAAGAGCTTGTCATTTAAGGAAACAATTAACATTTGTTACAAGCAACTGACTGTAAATGACTGCTACTATTACACTAAATACGTTTAATTATGATTTATTGGCGCATAGCAACCTTTTGTAACTTGTAAGCCAATATCCATTTTTGTTTAATTAAATTCGTTATAACAACACTTTGCTACTTAAAGGTGGAAAAAAAAGGAAAAAAAAAGCTAAATGGGAAAAAATATATCCATAATTAATCATTAAAACTAAAGGCCATTAGGTAACTATGCAGCAAATTTCCTAGTATTTAAACCACTACTGCTACTAATTGTACTCTTGGAGAAAATAAGCTGAAAAAGACATAGACACGAGAGATTTGTCCACTAGTCTCTGGACTTCACAGAGAGAATTGCCCCCAAACAATGTCAAGCTGGGAGAGCTGAGCTTAGGCTACCTCGGAGCTCTGGAAACATCCAAAGTGAAAGCCTCTGACATTTGAAGCAGCATCTCTTGCATGCTTATATCTTTAGTGCATCGGGCAAAGCATGCAAATCTTTACTCTCTGGTTGTAAAAACTTTTGTGCTCAAATTGTGTGCTCTGGTTGTTATAAGTATATTTTTAATTAAAAAAATAACAGGGTCTCTCAGCAGAATTTCAGCCAAGCAGCCTTCCAAAGGCTCCTGATATTTCCCGCTAAGTTCTAGATTTTTGGAGTATCATAAGCAATTTCTAAGTGTGGGAATCAAATGTTGTTTCTGCATTAGAATTGTATAATATTATTTTATGATCTCCGCTATCATAGTTCTTTTTGGGAGTACCTCTACTTAACTTGGGGAAGATCTCTGATAAGTTTACATCACTTATCGTATAGACGAACCTTCCCAGGAACACACTCTGCATATAGGTGTATATATCTATATTTTGTCATACACACTGCAAGAATATCCTGCACGAGAGCAAACCAGAGAACAAGCCATGGCCTGCCCGAGGATAAAGGCTGTCATGTTGTGTCCATAGGTGCGCTCCTACTTGCGGGACACCCGCCATTGCAATCGGGAATAAATTCTGCTTTTATCAGAGATACCGTCCTGACAAAAATGACTTGGATATTTCCAACATAAGTATCTCAGAGTATCATAAACCATTATCTTCTTTTTTGTATTAGAGACAGGGAAGATGTTCCTTTGCTGAAAATTCTGCATCTTCATCTCTCAGCTTCATATGCACTGGGATTCAAGAATTTAGTCCCAGCTACAGATTTAAAGCAGTCTTGAACAAGCTGAAAGTCACACTGTGGGACAAGTATATCAGCACCTTGTACTGCTCAGATCATTTATTGACTTTTTAGTTGTAGAATTTCCTGCATGGTGTTGACTTTTCTCCAGCTTCCCCTCTCCTACCCCCCCTCCTCCGGAAAAAAAAAAAAAAAAGGTATATATCTAAAGAAAATCATCCCTTCTTTATTAGGCCCTAAACATATAGCATCTGTAGAGACTACCTTTGCCCCCATAACTGGTGATACAGCATTTCACTAGAATTTTTTAAAATTCAGTGGTAAAGAAGGTTAAATATAGGAAGGAAGGATTTGAATTATTAATTCCCAATAAACCTAGATCCTTCCAAAATGATATCTAATGCATTTCAAATGTTGAAATACATGCTTAGATCCTCCTCTTTCTAACAGGATTTACTCATGCAACTCCTGGGTGGAGATTAAAAATCCACCCCCTCACAGAATCCCCTTTCTTTCTACTGTTAATCATGAGGTCAAAGCTAAACTGCAGCCTGTCAGTATTTTTAATGAATATGTTTTACACATTGTAGTTGACTGCTTGCTCAGCAACAGCCTGTGCTATCTGGAGGCCAAAGATAAGTGCTCAGGGATTACCTTTAAAACAATCCTCCAGCTCTTTTTTCAGTAACAGTGGAAAGTCAGAACAAAAACTGAGCAGTAATCCTTGCTTCTGTAGACTGGCCAAGTTTTAACAATTGAAGGTTCAGAAAAAGCCCTTGAAAATCTTTGAGCATCAAAGCTCAACACAAGTGCTGTAGCTGTTCAAAGGTTAGGATGTCTAGTGCAGCCATTTGCTCCTTTCCTCTCTCCCCCCCAACTCTCTGCTCCCCCAGTCCACTCTAAATGTCACCTTAAATCAAGAACTGCATACTCAGTCCTGTCAATGGAGAATGACAACATTATTGTAAACTATTGTGGATTGTGATTTCTAGGGATAGTTTGGCTGCCTCTACCATGCACATATGAAAACATCTCAAGACTGTTCTTTTATTACCACTGCATATATACCACTAATTCTGACACTCGCTTTTTGTCACTTCAGCTGTAAAACAAATGTGAAATCAAGTGGACAGCTGCAAACACAGATGATGGCATTTTTAACCTGCTGCCTTGGAATGTGGCTCCTGTACTCTTCCATTTCAAATTTCAGATGAAGTCACCATGACAAAGGGAAAAACTGTTGCTGACAAGGAATGTACCAACAGCTTGTTTTGAGTATTATCTGTCTGAATGCTTTTTTGGAAATTAAAAAGAATAGTAGCTGAGATCTTTAAGTTCTACAGTTAGTTAATATTTTCAAGTGGTAGTTCATTATTCCAACATTTTATATAATTATACCAGCTTTTATTAAAATAAATCAGTGATCATACCTGTCCCTTAAGTCTTAGCACAATTTTTAGGACAAAAATACTTTCTCTTCCACCATCTAGATCCTATCATTAATACCAATGGGAGCTGATCTCCTAAGAAACTTGTATGTTATTTTTTTTGTTTGTTTCTGTATCCTGTTATATTCAACTCAGGTATACTCAGCATTTCAAAAGCAACAGGTTCCAGATAAGTGAAGCAGGACAAACACAAAATGAGTTATGCTAAACCAATGCCTAATTGGAATATTTTTCACCCTGCAGATATCCAACAGAATACAGTGACTGTGCTGTGCTCGGTATGGTTTATTTATCTCAGAGCATTTATCTTTATGAAACTTTTTTTTTTTCTTATTAGGGACAAAATTTTTATCAATGTACCACTTTAAAAAATGTTTCAAAATGTCTTTTGAACTTGACAGAGCTGTGTCCCAATCTTGAATGTCCTGGTTAAAGGTAAGGAGTTCATGAATCATTTTGTATTACGAATTTCACAGATCAATGATTGCTGAGAATGGCTCTATGGTTGGAGGAGCTCTCATAGCTAAGCACTGATCTGATTTAGTTGTGATAGAAAGGAGTTATCAATGACTACTGTGAATTCAAGGCACTCTTGCAGAATGCTGCAATGATTTATTGCAGAATGGTTTTTAGCTGGGAGTTAGCTTTCAGAGTTTTGCTAAGACCAGCAGTTTACCTCTATTCAGCCCCCACATAAGATCAGTTTTACATCTGCACTCAACACTATTAGTCAGAATTGACAAAGAAATTTTCCATTTTCAAAATTTCTTATTTATTAAAGGTTTTTTCATTTTTCTTTGTTCTCTTCAAAATCCATGCTAAAGTCAGTTAGCTATCATTTCTTAAGCAATTACTGTCTATCTTGTGGGTGTGTCTCATACCAGAAGACTATGCTTTTTACATGGCTAGGTGGTTAGGCTTTTTTTCTCTTGCTTTCAGTTGTTACTCTAATGCCTCCATCACTTTTCAGAAGTGATACCAATTCCAATAAAGATGGAGAAAACTTATTAAAGCCCCATTATCTAGGTCGTACTCTTAGTGTAGTCCGTGAAAAATATTCTCAAATACTTTTTCCAGTTACAATCTGTTTAAAAGAAAAATACAACAGAGGATGTGATTTATTGGGTAGTGTTTTCAGTCTAAGCATTTAGTATGTTTACTTCAATGTTCTTATATTATGGGAGAAAAAATACAGATGTTGGTGTTTTCTGTATAAGATATTCAAAGAAAATCCTTCATATGGCATCTAGGACTTTTTTAATACCAAAAAGCAAAATGAGAAAGGATGGCTTAAGTCAGAGCCAACTACACTTTAAAGATTGTGAGAAAACTTCAGAGTTAGAGTTAATTGTCACTTAGATTTGGAATTCTGAAAATTTTCATATTTCATTGATACTATTTTGATTTTTTTCCGGTGTAAAAATCCTGAAATTGAGGGTATTTCCAAATTGCAATGGTTTATTTTCTTTGTTTGCTCGTTTTTTAAATATATAAATTTCAATATTTGAGCTCTAAATCTGAAGAACTGTGAAAATGAAAAGTCATCTGAAGCCTCATTGCATTTTTTACATGGCACACAAAGCCGTATGTTACACTTAGTTTTTTTAAAAAGATAAATTACAATGGAAGTAAAGCTAGGAAAAGAGCAGATTATTACTTAGCAAGTGACAATACTATGCTGTTCCTGTCTTTACCTACCATCATGATCTAACCATGATCCTGTACTCTTTCTATTTTCTACTCTCTTTAAGAAATGCAAAGAAAAGATCAAATAACAATAATTGAAACTACCATTCTCCTGTTGCCCAGGCTTATCCCACTTGCCCATTTTAGCAGGAATTCTCTTCTGAAGGTACTCTTTCTTTCCCCTTGCTTATATTTGTTATCAGAATTAATCTTTTTTTTTCTTTTTTTCTTCTTTTTTTTTAATGTCAATGCATGTAGCCAATCATCCACCACACTGCTTAGCCTCTGATTCTTACAACAGAGCTTCCTCTGTTGGTTGGGGACTCAACTTTGGAACATGGGAAAGAACACATGGGTTTCTTGATTCGTGGAGCTTATGAGGATCCCAACATTTTATAGATTAATATCAGCATATGAATAGTGCAGTCAACATGATTCCAATGAAAGGCAGGCAAGTCAGTGGCTAAATAAATCATGGAAGAGCAGAACAGAACATGAAGAAGTTACAGTTTGTACAAATATATAATCCATGGAAAAATAATACCAGTTTACCTCACTTCTGTATATTTTTGACAAGGATTTAAGCTCTGTTGGTCCAATTTGACTATAAATTAATTCTCTACGTTGAAGGCAGATAGCAAATATTTTTGCATTGTGAAGAATTAAAAAATTACACAATTTGGGTGTTAATTAAAAAGGAATAGGGGAAATTATAATACTTATGCTGTATGAATTAGAGGACTATTACACCCAGTAGGAAGAACAGACATTTGATAAAAATAAAGAAGTTTAAAGCAGAGAAAAACTCTGCTTTCCTTTACAGTTTTCCTTTCCTACAGTTTTCCTTTATCAGGAAGTTATAAGAACAGCTATTCTGAGCAGCTGGAGATCACAGTGAAAGGAATTTCTCCTTTGGAAGCCGATTTCAGCTTGTTTCTGTCAGGTATATACTAATGCTGGATTAAACCCTGTCTGAAACAGAAGAATATAATTCACTAAATGTTACTTTTCTTAACCCAAATTTAAAGAGTTTTCAAATCCACTCTAGCTCATTAAAAAGGGCATTTTTTTCTGGGTCAACTTATATCCAAGTCATTTATCTAGCTACTGTAAGTAGTCAGTGAACCATATCAGGATCTACGTGTATTACATTTGATTGTAAATCTTTACTTGCAAGTACTAGACAGCCAAAAATCAGGAGAATGTATATGTTAGCCCACAAGGCAAAGAAGTTAATTTGAGTGATGTGTTCTGCAGTGAACAGTTCTCACAGAATCACACAGAATCACAGAATCACCCGGGTTGGAAGGGACCTCAAGGATCATGTAGTTCCAACCCCCCTGCCTAGCAGGGCCACCAAACACACACATTCAGATCAGGTTGCCCAGGACCCTGTCCAACCTGGCCTTAAACACATCCAAGGACGGGGCATCCACAACCTCCCTGGGCAGCCCGTTCCAGGGCCTAACCACTCTCCTTGTATAGAACTTCCCCCTAACATCCAACCTAAATCTTCCCTCCTTCAACTTCGATCCATTTCCCCTAGTCCTGCTGTTGTCAGCCCTTTTGAAGAGTTTACTCCCCTCGTGGGTGTAGGTTCCCTTCAGGTATTGATAGGCTGCAATGAGGTCACCCCGCAGCCTTCTCTTCTCCAGGCTGAACAAGCCCAACTCCCTCAGCCTGTCCTCATAGGGGAGGTGCTCCAGCCCCCTGATCATCTTAGTCGCCCTCCTCTGGACCCTTTCCAAAATCTCTATGTCTTTCTTGTACTGAGGGCTCCACACCTGGACACAGTACTCCAGATGGGGCCTCACAAGAGCCGAGTAGAGAGGGACGATCACCTCCCTGTCCCTGCTGACCACCCCTCTCCTGATGGAGCCCAGGATCCCATTTGCCTTTCGAGCTGCCAGAGCGCACTGCTGGCTCGTGTTCAGTCTCTCGTCCATCAGGACCCCCAGGTCCTTCTCTGCCGAGCTGCTCTCAAGGACCACTCCTCCCAGCCTGTACGGGTGCCTGGGGTTCTTCCGGCCCAAATGCAAAACCTTGCACTTTGCCGTGTTGAACCTCATTAGGTTCACCCGAGCCCAGCCCTCCAGCCTGTCGAGGTCCCTCTGAATGGCATCCCTTCCTTCCACCGTATCAACCGCACCACTCAGCTTGGTGTCGTCAGCAAACTTGCTGAGGGTGCACTCAATTCCCTCATCGATGTCATTAATAAAGATGTTAAAGAGCACCGGTCCCAAGACAGACCCTTGGTGGACACCACTTGTTACCGGCCTCCACCTGGACATAGAGCCATTGACCACCACCCTCTGTCTGCGGCCTTTCAACCAGTTTCTTACCCATCGGGTCGTCCACCCATCAAATCCACTTCCCTCCAATTTGGAGATGAGGATGTGGTGGGGGACCATGTCAAAGGCCTTGCTCAGGTCCAGTTCTCAGAACTACTATGGCCAAAGGAACTGTAAAATGATTATTCAGAGAAGAGATTTAAAACAAGCTCTTCAATATAGTTTTAAGGACTAAAGGGTAATCAATCACTTAGGGTTTATTCACATTGTACCTCAATATTCAGAAAGTTAAAGTCATGTTCGCCATCTTCTATTCACAATTAATTTATAGCCTTTAACAAACACCATTTGCTCACTCTCTTTCCACGTATTTCTTATGTATGTGATCAGAATTACATACATTTGATGCCAGGAAAATTAAATAAACCAGTTTGAAAATCAGCTGACAGGCAAGTGATGTAGACTGCAGCTTATAGCCACTGAAACTTGCCTTAGATGCAAAATTACCAAATTGTTTCAACAATTGTTTTACAGTACAGCACCAGGAGTTCATTGTCCTGTGTTTTAAAAAGAAGAAATGGCCTCTAAAGAAGCCTGCCATCTATACTTCATATGTATGGAACTTTTTGGTTCTCCTAACATACTTCCACAGAAATAAAATAAAATACAATAAAACACGAAAGCACTCACTGCCCAGCCAAGTGAACAAAACAAGAATGTGTACATTTCTATTTTAGAGAACATGCTAGAAAGTAGATAATAATCTGTTTTTAGAATCTTTAAGACTTTAGCAATATAGTATAGTTTACCATCATACATTTCCCAAGTAAACACAGAGTGATTCATGACAAACCACCTCATTTTTGTAAAAATATTCTTCATCTGAGTGGTATAAAAACCAATTTTCTATACTATAAATCAATATTATATGTTCTATGAACCAGTGTTATATAATATTCTATAAACTAATATATGATGTCTTGAGGACAGTGTTCTTAAACTGTGGGTTTAGCTTTGCTGTGGATATATAAGCATAAAAATGCCATGCTATGAATAGAGCAGCTGGACCAGAAGTTGGCATAAGCAATACAAAAATTTGCAATAACATTGATTTTATAGTTCCTTGGGAGGAGGCAGAAAGGAAAAGCTATATCCATTGTATTCATAAGCATTTCCGATGTTTCTTTTAAAACCACTAAAAAACACTCACCGTAAGTAATATTACTTACACTAGACTTTGCTGAATTTTAAAAGATCAATTTTAATTACAGAAGCTCAATATCCCTGGCAATCAGATAACAAATATTTAGGCAACTAAAAGCATGTTCAGGATCCTGGCATAGGAATACTTTTTGAAAAATCTGAAACCTAGAGGTGATGCTTCAGGCACGAGTTAAAGAATACATAAGCTAGAATGCATGAAAGAAAAAAGGAAAGGTAATCCTTCCTTTTTCAAAAGGAAAAATTATGGAGGGAAAGAAAAAAAAAAAGGAGAAGAAAAAAGAAAAAAAGGAAAAAGTATCATTTCGGAAAACACCTGCTTTAAAAAAAATGTGCATTTTCAATTCATATGTTGTTAAAACTTTTAACTTGTCAAATTTATTTATTGCTATGATCAACCAAATGATTAAAAAAAAATAGGCTGTGTGGAAACTAACAACTTTAAAGTGAGCATACTTCTTAGGTTCAGAATATAAAGTTAAAGCGTTCTAGAAAATGCCAGTATATCACACTGACAACTAAGATGTTTGCCTAGCAGCCATTGAGTGAACAGTGATTCCTTGAATCAAAAATGCAATGAAAAAACACTGTACTGTACCTTCTAGATAGCTGCTGTTCTCATACCAACTTCCTGCATGAGAATAAAAAGCAAAATATAGTATAGCAGTAATAATTTCTAAATAGAAAAACTGCATAATTTAGCCATTGCAGGATTGTATAGAAGCACAAAGGACCTGAGGATCTTCAAAATACGGAATGGAAATGCACTGATTAGGTTGTAAGCATCCTTCATGCTTCCCTAAGAAATTTCCTGTAAGCGCACACATGTATTTTTACCTTATGTGGAAGTATTCAAAATGATAACAGCATGGCCTAGGAGTCATACACAGAGCACTAAAACATTATATGCAGGACTTCTATTTGCTTTAAAAAGGAAGTATTTCTTCTATGAAAAAGAAACAATGAAACTTTAGAGCATGCTAGGAACAAAGCTTCATCCAAAGCCTCATGACAATTTGGTGCTTGGCCCCATTACAAGTGCTATCAGTCAGAAAAGGTGTCAGTTATGGTGTTTCTTGTGATACGAACACCTTTCTAGTAGTAACTTGACTAAGAAGGCAACTCATTTTACATAGGCCACTGATCAACCATTGGATAGCAATGAATTTTAGTCACTAGCAACCCGAGACAGATATAACCAGTGACCTGCAGGTGAAAAGAAGGGAATTACATTACCAGTGCTCTGATCTACTCTGTCTCTTGGACATCCAGCTCCATTTTTACCTTTTACTGAGAATAAACCGCTACAGACACACAAGACCAAATAGCATGGTCAATCACCATGTATTTATATCAGATTCTGTTACTAAATTATTATCTGAACAAATTAAGACCAGTAGCATATTAATGTGTTAAAATTACTTATTTGCTCTTACATAAAATTATTTTGCCAGCTAAATGCTTGTGATGAAGAGAACTTATAATAATGCACAGATTTCACATTTAATGAAAAGTGAAAAATGAAAAATGAAAAGAAGAAATTAAATTGCACGTCTGAATCTCCAACAATAAGAGAGGAAAAAGAGGGGAAAAAAAACCCTCAGAAATATGAGGAAAAGATTTAGTTAATGCTGTTTTTCAGACTTGAGTTAAAAACATTTTTTTCTGGACAGATGTCAATAGCATTTTAAAGTACTTTTCAGTCACATAAATATACTAATCTCTGATTTTTTTGAATTTATTTTAAGATACTTTCCTTAATAATCCTCCCTTTAAAGATACCAGCATGCTTTAACACTCACCGTTTTGCCATTTTCATGCCTAGTTGCTAGCAAGTTGCTTTACAGCTTTCATTTCTTCATTCTCAAGTGGCCACTTGTAATTGTACTTCCTTTTCTATAACAAAACACAACAGAAAAAATGGCCGTTCTCCTCATTGCTGACAGCAAAATAATGCAGCCTACTGCCCTTTTCTCTTTCTTTGTAGACCCAGTAGTGGCTTACTGGCTATTCTGAGGAGATGCTGCTAATCCACCAATATCCTTTTGCTCACGCAGTGATGGTACTTTTAATAAAAGAATTAAACTCCAACTATTGTATTAAATAGAAGGTAGGATAGAGGCAAAGCCAGGAAAAAGACAATATTGCAAAGAGTACATCCACTGAATGAGCAAACTTTTAATGCAAACCTGCAGTTCATGGCAGCACACTAAATTATTTACTACAGATTTCTATCTTTTGATGCAGATAACTAAGTATACATAAATTTTATTTCTAAATAAACAGCCCTGAGGCCTTGTGAGATGATAAGGTTTGTCTCCAACAGTCAAAATATACTTTTACTATAAGACACAGTACCTATGGACTTTACTAGGCTTACAATATAGTGCACTTTAATATTTCTCTACGTTGGGTGCAAATTCTTCCATGTTTACAAGTTTCATCCAATATCTTCATCAGCTACCAAGATTATTCCCTGATTGTGTACTATAACAATGTTATAGACATTTCATTGTTACAGAGTTGATGGTGGATTTATTACGTATTAAATAATTACGGCCTCAGTTTCGCAGAATGCAACTTCTAAGTGTATAATTTATTCCCACAAGTACTTCAGCACATCTTAAACACTCTACCTCCTCTTTAAGCTTAAACCACTTCACACTGTTTTGGAACATTACATAGGAATTCTATAGTGGGGCAGACTCATCTTCCTATGTCACTTCCAGTATCTTACATTTAGGAGTAAGCTAAAATTATCTTGCAAAACACAAATCAGAAATACAGTCTGCAAAACATATTTGTGAAGAATGATTTACATTTGCAGGCCTTCTTTCTGTTAGTGAATCACCCATACTGTGATTAATTATTATTTGTAATTATCTTAATAATTGTTTATAAAACCCCATTTCTGCATCAGTGTCATTTGCAAATTTTTTTTTATAATGATGATTTCAGATATTCAGTGTTCATTATACAATGATTGCATTCCTAAAGCATCACATTATGTCATCTTCTTTTTCCAACAAAAACACTGAACTGGGGAGAGAGAAAAATAGAAAGTATTGTCACCAGATCACAGGATACACTTCATTCTGGAAAGGCATCAGAAAGACATGGTATAGCCTGGGACTGCTAACTATGTATTTCTGAGGATGTTGTTTATGCCATGAAAAATGTGGGTAAAAAGAGGCTCAAAGTGAGATCAGAAACAGTAAATATAAATCACAATTAAAAAATGAACGGTAAAAAAGAAGGAATGTAAGCAGGTAGGGAAGAAAAATCTTAAAGAAGCAAAAACTCAGCATGAACAGATGATTTTTTTCCCCAGGAAGGAGACTGCAAAGCTGTATGGAGAAAACATAAGTCAAATGAATAGAAGATATGGAAAGAAGAGATCATAAGTGGTGACATCCAGAAAGACAGCACTAATGAAGGACAAAAAAACATCCAAACATACAGCAACAAAAACACAACAAAACAAAGTTTTGACTATGTTTATGTTTATGTTTATGTTTAAGACTATGAAACTCCCCTCCCAGGGAGGTGGTGGAGGCGCCTGGATGAGGAGCTACGAGATATGGTTTAGTAGTTTGTGGTACTGGGAATGGGAGGGTGGTTGGACTAGATGATCTTGCAGGTCGTTTCCAACCTTGTGATTCTGTGATTCTGTGAAAACCAGACTAAATAAATACAATAAAATCAAAAGATAGGGAGAAAAAAAAAAAAAAAAAAAAAAAAAAAAAAAAGAAAAAAAAAATTCTTTGGATCATTCTCAAGACAAAGATTTTTTTTTGCTCCTGAGACTTAACATGTATCACTCCAGCCTTAGAAATCTCCTTGTAACCAGCATAACCTGAAAATCAACACTTAGTCTTAAACTAAATTCAAACTTCTATTTATATATGAACTTAATTCAGAAAAATAACCTATCCATAATAGCTAAAAATGATTTTTTTTTCTCTGAATTGAAGAGATAAGTCCTTTTTTATGCCACTAGGCAGTCAAATTCTGCTGCTGGCTAAATTATCAAATGTCCTTGGATATTTAGAGATAATTGTGTATGTCTCATGTACACTACCTGGTATACAGTGAAGTTTATTGGCAATGGATGTGAACATAAAAACATATCCTATTAGCAGGAAAAAAAAGTATTTTGGAGTGTGTTATCACTACTCAAGTCAAAGATTTAGGATTTTATGATTAGACAGGTAGAAAATAATAAGCACTGCCTTATTTTTAATGTAATTACCTACTTAAAGTCAAAACAAATAAAAAATTAAATGACAAACCCTCATAAAATTAAGTAATATTAGAGACAGCTTTAGCTGATAGTTAGAGAGTTGTAAACAGTATTGTTGTTAAATGCTTTATTTTACATTTGTTCCTGTAGTAAGCAACACAATGAAAATGGGATGCCTGAGATTTTAAAAGTTAAAAATAATTTAAAAATTTGCCAACATAATTCAAATTCATACTGTATCTTGTAATCAAAGATCTCCAGATATTTCAAAAACTGATCAGATATCCCTATATTTATTTTAAGGATGGCACAAGTCAGATAATTATGTAAGTACAGCAGAATAATTCCATTCCGTGCCTGCCTGCATTAAATCAGTTGAGAAGAAAAAATAACGTTAAAAAATGTATTATTGTTGAATATAATTGAGAAATTTGGGACATACTCTTAGGAAAGCAGGAGAGGACAAGAAATGGACAAGCAGTTTTAAGTGTTGTCTCTGAATGAAGCCTTACAAGGAGTGCATTGGATGAGAAGTTCAAAGTGAATGAAGTTCAGAGGGGATAATATCCATAATTTTGGAATTCTGACATAACAATAATCTGTTGCAAGTCTGATGTGGGAAACAATGAAAAATGATTTACAGCTAGAAACTACTGATACAACACCAAGAGCATTTTTATTCAGGTATTTTAATATTGCTTAAAACAAATATGTTAATGCGTCTTTGAACTCCTTAGAGATTAACTCCAGGGAAGTACTTTGAGTAACCTGGACTGACCTGAGCTACCATAAGTAACTGAATGTTAAAGACTGTCAGTGAAATATAAATTTACAATAAGGCTTTTCTTTGGTCCTCCAGGTTTGCATTTTACATTCTCCTCAGAGTGATGCAGATGAAAAATCAGCCCCTGAAAACTTAGAAATATGCAACTACTAACCTCTCTGAAATCAAGCCCTAGGGTCTGTAATCTTTCCAGTTACAAAAATAATAATAATAATGTGTTGGTATTTGACACTGAAAGTTTATTACACATTTTCCTCAGTGAAATTTTCAGTGATTCAAGCAAAGGCTGCATTATATTAATATTTATTACCTTTGCATCTGTCTTTGCAGTTAGAAACAGTCTGAATCTGCCCTTCAGGTACAGATGAGTGTGTTTCTCATTAGCCTTTGTTGTTTACATAGATGGAAAGATTAGGTACACAAAGTTTTTTTTGTCAGGCTTAGGTCTGTGGATTGAACTGTACTTTGGTTTCAGCTGGGACAAAGTTGATTTTCTGCACAGCATGCAGAACGATGCAGTGTTTTGGCGCTAATCAAAAACAATGCTGATAACATAGCTATAGTTGTTGCTGAGCAGTGCTGTACAGAGCCAAAGATATTCCACCTTCTAGCACTCCCCTCTCAGACAGCAGTCTGCAGGGGTTGCAAGGAGCTGGGAGAGGACAAGTCCAAGACAGCTGGATTAAACTGGCCAAAGGGATATTCCATACCATATGACGTCATGCGAAAACAATAATACTGAGAAAAGTTGGCTGCGGGGGCATCTGCTTCTTGGGGACTGGCTGGGCATCAGTTGGTGGATGGTGAGCAATTGCATTCTGCATCACTTATTTTGTAAATATAGATATAGAGATATATAGGTATATATGTGTTTACTTTTACTATTATTTCTCTTTTCCTTTTCCATTTTAGTAAAGTGTTTTTATCTCAACCTAAAAATTCTACCCTTTTTTCTTGATTCTCTCCCCCATCCCACTGGGAGGGAGTGAATGGCTGTGTAGTGCTTACTTTTCTGCCAGGATAAACCAGAACAAGCGACACCTATAAAACACTAGATGATTTGAGACAATACGTTTTTATCACACAAATGCACACTTCCCATACACTAATCCTTTTCAGTTTTCATATGGCATGTCATTTAAACAACAATGGTTACCTGAAGAGAAAAACATTGATCATATATATTGTAATTTTTTTTTCTTCACAAATTTGTGAATTTTATCTATGTGAGGAAATTAATGATGTTTATATTATACCCTCACTTCATTGCTCACATGCTGCTGAACTGCTGGAACCTATGAGACTTTTGTAGAGTATTGGAATGTGCTTCTCATTTATATCTTTCTGAAACTACATGTAGTCAAATGTATCTAGAAGAAAGAAAGGATCACAGGGATAATTATAAAAAGTCAAGAGCCAGCAGGATTCTGCAAAAACAATAATTTTGCAGAACAAGAGCCAGAAAATAACCTTATTCTCTCCGTCAAGCTGCAAGCTAGCAGATGCTTTTGAGAAGACTAGAAAGCAGCTTCAAGCTTTGAAAGGAGAAACTCAAAAATAGTTAATTAAAAAAAAATTTAAATTCTGTTTTCCTAAATGAGACTCTGATCTGGATTTAATGCTGAGAAGGCTATGTGTTCTGAAAGAGTGTAAACTGGAATTCATTCACAAACCTTCCAAATTTCAAAGGAAGGTACCTTGGAAAACAGCTCCCCATCCTCATTCACATCTTGCCTTTCTTCCTACGCAAACAAGAGAATGAACTGCTCCTGAGCACACCTGCTTCTCAACCCTTTTCTCACACTGTAAGTGAGTAACCTGTCTTAAAATTAATGGTAATTCATAGCATTATCCTCTGGGAGAAGAACACAGACACCAGCTGTGCTCCTCTTCAAATATGTTGGAAGCATGTGAGCTCACACCTGCCATTTTGCAAGAGAGCTTATCCTACAAAGCATGGCACAAGCAGATGCGTTTCTCAACCCAGACTAATTCCAAGAGCAAAACAGCTACCAATCTGAAAATCCAGCACTTCAGAGAAACAGTTAGAACAGTAGAACAACTTCTTTGGAAATAGTCAGATTATGCTTGCATGTATACAGCTGCCTGCAGGTTGGAACAGGATCATTATCTGCTAGTAGTAGAATTCCTAGAGCAAAACTCATTCATAAATCAACACTCTGAGATACCTTTTCAGCACACGTATTACAGTTTTGGAAACCATGAATTCCTAATTTAATAGGAATAAATATTAATAATAATTCCTAACTAGGAAGTCAGACAGAAATATATGTGTTTATAAAATTTGTATAAGCAGACTGATTACTCTGTTCAAAACAAAAATCACCACCAGAGCCAGCTTCCAAAAGGCTGAGCCATATGCTTTCACAGATCAAACCTTGCAAGAAGACATGCAATTGCAGTATCCACGTGGGCTCCTCAATGGGGATGCTGGATTTTTCACCGCTAGTAAGCTTTCATAACAGCTTTCAGGAATAGCATTTCATCTCAAATCTATTTAGCTAAATGACAATATACAAGAAGCAGGGCAGCCTGTCTCCAACGTGTCTACAGATGAGGACACTTTTTCTTTAGGGCCTTTCATATACCACAGGCTTTAGCACAGCCAAAGCCTAAATTCTGCATATTAGAAAAACCACCTAAAACTACAGAAGGCAAAACATATTTTGTAAAGCTCAGAATGACATTTTCATCGAGGCAGAAGTCCTGAGAAAAAAAAAAAAAAAAAAAGGAGTTGATCTGTTCTAAAACTATGAAAAAAAATTGTGCAGGAATAAAGAAACATCATAAGGATGATGATTTTCTGATTTAAGAGCTGCTTGGTTATGCTAGTTGAAGTTGTCTTCTCTAATATACACATGAAGAAAAATAATTTAAAATATAACATCCCAGTGAGTACTTAATTCTCTAGAGGAGTAATGAAAGGTCCATATAGTATTAGACATTTAATTTAATGCCCTTCAAGAAGCACTGTGATGCAAGTGCAATACAGTATGTGTCTTAAATTGTTTCATCTGGCATTTAGCTTTGCCACATTTTCACAAAAATATACTGCTAGCCTTTTATTCCTTATTTCCCCCCTCTAGAATGAGCTTAATAGTAGCCAGGTTGCACATCTGTAAAACAAATTAATAACTAACTGCCATTTTAAAAATATGCTGGATTACTAAACAGTCTTGTCATGATTGTTTATTGTGAACAGTTTCAGATGGTATCATATCGTCATGTAAAGAATTGCAGAACCCTCTGCAGTAAGCATTATGAAAGAATTACACTGCAGGAAGGAAGTCCTTTTTGTTTCATTGACAAGAAAAAAATTAGTCTTGCCTCATTGAAAAATTCACTTGTTAAAAATTGGAGAGGAGACAAGGACACCTACTAAACTCACCTGGAAACTATATGATTAAAGTAGGAGCTTCACTACAGTTCACTGCAGATGTCCTTTTTGATCACACATAATCTTCCTGACAACTCAATATTTCTCACTCTGCAATTATTGGTGATGGTAGGGACATTCTTGATCTAGGCACTGATTTAGTTTCCCTTGAGACTTAAAGTTAACATCAGAGTGGAAATACTCTTTCCACATCCAACTGTACTCTTCAAGATCAGAAGGCAAGGAAGGTAAGATTAAAATTTTTGCACCCTGCTAATTGTCCAGTGAAATATTCATTTCATAGGAGGCTGAGTTCCTTCATAAACTGAAGTTGGAAATGTATTTTGAGTAACAAGGAAGCTGAGAAGAGCCTGAGATCTTCATTGTTATTACAAGAGGAAGGTAATCTCCTTTCACCTATAAAGACCCTGATACAGAAGGTTCTCAGGAACTGCTGGAAGCAAAATAAGGAGGAAGACTGGCAACATAATTCCTGAGCCAGGACAACTAATCAATGAAAGAACAGTGACCCACACTGCATGATTCATTTCCTAGCAGTATTTCCAGATACATTAATGAGGTTCTGGTGCAGTTAAATCATGCTGTCTGCATCTTGCCTTTATTCCTTAATAAACAAGAAAATGAACAAGCTATTATTGAATAGGTAAAACAATAAAAATTAAAAAGTTTTAAAATAATGTGGCTATTTTACAGGAAATGTTTACTACATGTAAGGAAAATATTTTGAGAATTATTAACAAGTGAAAATCTGATGTTTTGAAGTAACTACCCACTCCAGAAATCTCCCTGAAGAACATAAAGGAGCTGTAGAAAGTGTTCCAGTTTGAAAAACTTTCATCCTTAGAAATTTTTGAGAAATTTTGTCTGCCTGTATTGAATATCAAAATTCATAAAACATTCATAAAAAAGTATGCTAGATTCAGTACATCCCAGACTCTCAAATTGGACACAAACATAAAATATTTTAGTGTAAGCAGGATGTAAAGAGTATAAATTATTTGATTTTGGGGGACAGAACTTCCTTATTGCACAATTTGCAAACCATTTTCATGCAGTAACTGCTGATCGTAGCTGATAGTTAATACTACAGTAAACAGCTAGGAAGTGAATCCTTACTAACATTTTGTTATGAGCTCATAAAATTTTAAAATTTATTTTGCTCTTTAGGACAATAAGCAGTATTAGGAATTCATTTCTTTTCTGATGTTATCTTTTGGGAACTTGAACTGTTTTTCCAGCTGATGCCAAAACACTAGACATTAGTGCTGTAACACTTAAAGAGATTAAAGTAACAGCAGAAACAAATAAAGGAAATAACTATCTCATCGGAGATTACAGTCAATTTTTTTCATGTAGTAATAAACCAATGCACCTAAATTTTACATATTATATTCCAAAGAAAGCGGGACACAAAATTCATTTTTGTTCTACCTGCAATAAAGCACTTTGCTGCAAACTGAAACATCTCTTACGTCTATGTTTAAATCCAACTTATTTTAATGCACTCAAACACCTGTACTGCATGCAAAAAAAACTGCAAGGCTATATTCTTAAAGTTAAAGTATTGCAAAATGTTTATTCACACAGGGCTAAATTACAGTGATGGACATCCTCTTATAGTACTGTAAAAGATTCCAAGTTGTCTTTGCTCTGAGCATTAATGTATTCTTAATGTTGATATGCCATTAAAACACAAGCCAGGCACAGACCTCTTAGTTCAGAACAGCATCCCTGTTCATGGATAAATCAATCTAGGTACAACTCTATCTCCCAGGACAAAGAATGAGCTTAAGCAAGTTACTGCTACTACCAAGCAAGCAAACTGTTATTGTCAGTCAGACACATAAATGTGCTAATAAATAAATTACTTCAAAACAATCATTTTAATTTATATGAAAGCTGGATCAAAGCCTAATGCATGCAGAACAAAGGAGTAAAATATGTTTTCAGATCAGCTTCTCCTGCAGCATTTTTAATAAAAGTTATTTTCATGGAAGAGCAGCTGATGTCTGCACAACTCTGTAGCTCACCATGCTGAACCAGTTCTGGTAAAAATAGAGTATTTGACTCTTGAACACAAATGGTTCTCTGTATGTTTGTACTGTCTTTCAGTGCTCTAGAAGAAGACTAGCTGAAGTATTATTAAGGAAAAAATATATGATATTATAAATCTTGAATAGGCATAACAAATAGATTCAGAGTACATAGAATAATGCAACCAACAAGCATTATCATGTCTTCCTTTTACAGTTTTTATGGAACAGAAAGTACATGAGGCACAGAGTACGACAATGAATTTAAGGGCAAGTAATCTAAAGAAATATGGAACTCTAACTTGTCAAGATGTGCTTTAAAGAGGATAACAACTTCCCTTTTTCAATCATTAGTACAGTAATTTTCTGCTTGTATTTCACTTTTATAGTTTTTAAACATCAGTCAAAACAGTCAGGTAACATCTACTTTTTGATGTCAAGTGTTGCAAATTCAAATGTTGCATGCTGAAAACAGCATGGGCTACCTAGAGACCAGTAGGAAAATGATTAACACTTTTACTAGATTTTAACAATTAAGTTCTGTATGTATATAGAATAATGAAGTTTAGCAGCCGAACAAAATGCCTATTGTAACTACAGGCAACAAACACAAAGCTTCTTCTGGGAAGGAATTCATTAAACTTATCTCCCTCTAGACCCACACTGAACTCAGAACAGAGCAGGCATCTCACTTCCAGAAGATCATGGTATGCTTTTCAGTCAGATGCTTCCTGCTGCTGATGAAACTTAAGCTACATTCTCTGAAGAGGTTTAATTCACGGATTACACTGCCATGGTCACGAGGTAAGAATATTATAGGCACGGGGGGCCACCTAAGGGAAACAGGGTGGTCTGACAAGAAAAATGACCTATTTGATATTTCTTTTATATATATTTGTAAAGATAAATAGATATATATAACTGTTAGTACTTATGCATCTTACATATCTGAGAAGTTAACTGAGTACCTCCTAAACACTGAAACAGTGACCCTACAGTAGCTCATCAGTGTTATCCGTAAAAGATAATACAAGAATAGTTGTCAGATATCAATTCCTTGATAAAGTAACGCTCTCACTCTTTTTCAAAAAGGAAATCATGTGTTTTTTCTCAAGACAAACTGTATATTTAAACGCTTGATGGAAAACATATACTAAATATAATTCCTACTACTGTGTGCTGTTAATACTACCAGTGCCTCCAACGTAAGAGAAAAGTTTACAGCTATAAAACCTAGAACTGTAAATCAATCCTCTACCTCGATTTTCTTTAAATGAGAAGTGCAGTCGAAAATGAAAACAAGATGTGCTTTCTAATAGGTAGCTGAAAGAACCAGTCTCTGAGGGGTCCTGAAAGCTCTCTTCTCCTACACTAAATGATAATGCTGTGTATGACAGGATATGGCTGTTTCCTCAGCAAGTGTATGTCATGACTACCCAAGTAGGGATAGCTAGAGTGCAAAGTTACAAGGACTGCACTAAAAGTTATGCATCCCATTTTATTATCCTGGCCCATGATATCAGATGAGGATGTTGGTGGTATGGTAGTAGAGGCTGATTGTTTCCCAACAATATCCCATTACATTTTGTTGGGGTGCAACAGATGACAGTCTGACAAAATGTAATCTGACATGGAATTCTGAATGAAGCAAAGGTGTGCAATTGAATTTCCCCACGTGGAAAAAAAAATTGCACACACTGACGTTCGTCAGTGTTTGGAGAAGAGACAGTGACTGTGAGCACAGTGAGGCTGTGGGTGGTAGTTTCAGCAGTGGAACAGCTGGTCACCTCTCCTGGTGCACATTTTTACAACAATAGCATGTAGGCTTTTGTTCATCACTGGAAAAATGCATTTTATACATTTTATATAGAAATTAACACAGTTTTTGTAGTTCATATCAACTAAAAATTTATATTGCATACGGTACAGAAAAATCCAAGCATTTTTTTTCTTGTGCATGTATCCATATCATCATAGAGCTCATCTATAATATTTACACACAATTTCCATTCAATCTTCAAGTATATATAGGGCAAAGAGAGATACGCTTTGGTAAATCATAGCATCATCTCTCAAAATTGCTCCCAGACACTCCTAGATATGCAAGGCTTACTCTTCTCCATATCTCAAATTCCTTGTACTGTTTCCCAAAATGGTTAAGCATTTCAGTCATGTACTGTTTTTTCTCAAGCATCTTCCTGCTTGACTGCAGAATTTCTTACCTTTCAAAAATTCAGAAAGCAGCTATATAGCAAATGTAATTTAAAAAATATAGATTGGCATGTCACCATCTAGATGCTTAAAAAATTCTTACAAGTATCAAAGAATTTTCGGCTGGTGAGTTAAAACACCTTAACACATAGCAGTTAAGCTGTTAATTTTATATTCTCTAAGGCTATACTTTAAACACTACTGAAACTCTTTAAACACTAGCTCATGTTGTATTACAACTTTTATGACAGTATAATATTTCTGTGATATTGTACTACTGCTCTGAGTGACATATATTGTGCACTAAGATGGAATTGGATGCAAATGGAAATATTTGCATTTTATGTGTCATGTGTAGCTGGTATCTCACCTGCCTTTCTGAAAAAGGAACATTGAAGCAGTGAGCTACAATTCATTTCATTCATTATAAGAAATGCGTAGAAGAAATCATTATGTACCAACTGATTAGAAAATCCTGCTTAATGAAATGCATATTTTTGAAGACTCAGAGGTGCTGTAATGTTTGCGCTATTATTTAAGAACCATTAAGTATGATTGAGACAGTAGCTCTATTAAAAATTTTATAGTCTTCTCAGTGTACGTTTATTTTCTACATCAACTCTTGCTCTTTTATAATACTGTCATAATAATTCAGTATCTATGCAATGCCACACTTCAATAGATTGAAGTTAGGAGCACATTTTCCTTTGAAAATTAAAAAAAAAGGATAAAGAATAAGATTCTGGCAAAAAAAGCCTACCTCATCTACATGAATTATAAACTGTTTAAAATAATTTGCTGTCTCTAGGTCTCTCTAACCTTGCATGGAAACCTTCAAATGGCTCAGAAGCAAATTTGCATAAATTCAATAAAAGTTTCAAATCTTAGATTTGCACTTTCCAAAGTACTTTTCTGCCACTAACTTTCAGTTTTAATAGCAATAAACATTGAATCTTTTGTTCTAGCTATTTGAATCAACAGCATCTTCTGAAAATTTTCGGGATAAAAATGCTCATTAGCTAATTGAAGTCACAATATAAAGTTGACTTAAAAGCAACAGAGAGCAGTGCTGTGTTTGACTGTCTTGTAGGAAGTATCTCCCAGATAGAACCCGGCCAGGACAGCGGATGACTCATAATTCGGATCTTATTATACTGTAAGGGTAACACACAGCTCCTCAGACATGAGGACCACTGATCCAAGTGCACTTTTCACCCCTGGTAAACACACAGCTGTCAGAGATACAGAATCTACTTTATGACTTAGAAATGTGCTGGGATAAATTTTCCATAGATTAACTGATTTGAGAAATTCTCTAAATTATATCGTATTTCCAAGACTGCAAGCTGATTGTGAAGCTTAGGGCAGCATTCTTGAATTTTGATGTTTTTTTCAAATCTGTTCTATAAAAATGACCTGCTGTTATCATTCAGGATCAATCAGTTTGAGGTTATTCAGTTATACTAGTCAATTAAAATATTTTCTGTTTAAAACCCAAGCTATTTTAGACTGTATTGTATTGTGACAATAGCCAGCAAGAAAAACAACAAAAACCAAACAAAAGTCCTAGGTATATACCCAGTTCTGGCATCAGGAGTCTGTTCAAAATACTTTTCTTAATGTGAAGGAATGCATTTTTGTACATACCTAAATGTATTCATTCGACTATCTGCCTGTTATGACAGTAAATATTACCAATCATACCTAGAACAAGTGGAAAAATGAGATATCTTCTAATGAAAAAGGAATTATGTCAAAAGAACTAAATGGTTAAGGCAGTGTAAAGCATCAGTAAGAGTAATTAGCATCTCTGGGACAGCTACTACATGAGACTTGCATTTGCAAAGACTGCTTCTGGACAGAAAAATGTTGTTGATTTGTGTTATGTGTTAAGTTTCTGAAGATAATTGTGGTATCCATCTCTCCATCTCAGAAGAAAATCCACACTAATAGCATGACAATAATTAATGCTCCAGACATAACAAAACAAAACAAAACAAAAGAGACATTTCTGTTAAGATAGTTTGCAGTACTTAGTAATCTACCCAAGAAAGCACTCCAGTCACTTCACCCTCGCAAATCCAGAAGATTATTTAAGATTATTTCCTGTCATTTTAAAACATGTCTATGGTACACTCCTGCTCTAGCATGACTCTCAGTGCATTTTTAATTAATTCTATGAAATGACATCCCTTTGTGTGAGAAAGTGTTATGGCATGAAAAAATAATTAAGAAAAGTATATAGGTGTAGGTTAGCTGAAAAATGAATGCTAGATTAGTAAATATTTTCCTATGATGTGTAGAAGAATAACACACAAGCTCATTATTTTTTGTCTGCAATCCATGATTTTAACTAAAAGCAGTTCTGGATTTAAATTTGCAATTAGTCATTTAATTTATTTTATTTAATTTAATGTATTTAATTGAAACATCCAAAATCTACAGTATGAATGTAATGCACTGGAGAGCCCCAGACTGTGAATTAAAAATAGTTTTGATTTGCTGCTGAGTTGTTACTCTGAAAAGTAATGACACCAATTGGCTACACATGGCATAGATGACTAATAGTCTAGATGAAGTGCCAGGTTTTTTAAAGTAACATTTTTTCTTTACATCCCCAACAAAGAAGCAGACATGAATGAGATGACGTCAACTTCCTCAACCCAGAATGGATGTTTTTAAAGCGAAAGAAAAGTAGATAAACTTTTGGATACATGATCTTCCCGAAAAGTTTCCCTTTTTCTTCCAACACTAAGTCTAATAAAAAGTGCCTATAAATCTTGTTCTTCCTATGCCTTCCCACCACCAAAACTACTATAAAAATACCTGAAGTGGAAGGAAAGGAAAACAAAGGCCAAAGATTTTCTTTTCCAGCTTTCAGCGATCCATTTTTTCCCTTTCTTTGCACTGACTGAAACCAATCACATTTCACACAGCAGTTCTTTCTTCACCGGAAACAAAAAGTACTTCCTGATTTGATTTGCCCACTCTAACAGGAGGTGAAGAACATAATTAGAGTCATAAGAGATGTCTGCTAAGAATGTCCAAACTGCAAATTTCCTTAAATGGGAAAGCCCTTAGGATAATTCCAGGTTAGTGGTATTGTTTGCTGATATCACGATGCTGAAAGGAATGAATATAAGATACTTCTCTCCTGTGGCATAGAAGATACTTTTCATTCAGTAATTTCTGTATTTTACACTATTTATTTAATTATGCTAATTAAAATGAGAAACACTGTCCTGTGCAACTATCGTTTGTCTTTACCCATCCAAATCACACTTCCCAGACAGTTAGCCTGAACAACTATACAGTAGGTACGCTGGAAGAAATTTATGGCTAACAGTAGAGACCTTAGGAATGACTTGGTGGCTTAGAAGCTTAGTGAACATGCACCTGTGGTTCGGTTTCCAGGCCACTGAAAGGCGTGTTACAGAGAAAGATGATAACTCAAGAAAGAATTGTTTTACCTTTATCCATATCAAAGTCCTCAATCTATCAACTTCCCAACCCCAGGTAATTATTCTGTCATTTTTTCACTATTTTAATATTAACTATCACTTATTTCTCATTCCAGTCACTAAAAGCCTTTGGTTAGAAGTACTTAATATAAATATAATTCACAACAGAGTCCAATCATACTCATTAAAATTTAAATCAAGATGAACTAATCATCTACCGACGTACTGTGGATTCCTGCTAGTGAATCAGAGCCATACTTAAGAACTGAATTCTTTTCACTTTTTCTGTCATCCTGTTACCTTTCTTCTGGCACTATTACACTAGCAAGGATAACATGAAACATTTTGCCTTCCCACACTGTTGTCGTATTCAAACAGCTGTTACTCGTGCCTGAAAAATAAGGAGGATGATAGAAAAAGACTTTGGGAAGACATATATGAGGGCAAAAGTTTTATAGCTTCAGTACTACTAACAAATCAATTCCTCTGAGCTGGGGTACCATTAGTAGCTTTTAAGATTGCCTAGAGCTGTGTCATTCTCTTCTGTTTTGACACATTAATGCATTAATGGTATGTGCAGGCTGACATAACTTCTCTGAAGTACTATTACAGTAATTACCAGGAGTCTTCAAAATGACATGCAAAGTTAAGAAAGGTGGCAAGAATGTAGATACTCAGACACACTCAAAACATTAATTCAACACTGACAGTGCATAATTATGAAACTACAAAACATTGAGGCAGAAATTGTCTCATGTATACTGTCAGAGAGAACAAGCAATGAAAGAGAAAGAAATTATGTGAAAATGAAGACTGATACTATTGAACATATCTGCTTTAGTAAGCAGATGTTAAGAGAATCAGGGCAACAAGCACTAGGTTTGCTCAGTTCAGTTATTTTATACTGAAAAAATGTCACAATATCATCCTCGTGCAGCAAATAGGAAGCAGGTTAGGAAGGAGCAGATTGTAGTAATGAACCCCGAGTCCACATTTAGAACCTTTGAAACACAGAACAAAAAGAATTTCTCGATTTCTTAAATTATCACATATATCTCCTAAAGTAAATTAGCAAGAGCACGGAATGTTTTCTGGAAAACAGATCTTTGCCATTACAAATCACTGTACTTTTTTTTTTTCTTTCTCAATCATGTTTTTTTTTTCCCTAACTACTATTCTGAACTACAAATTCAGTATGCTGAACATTTACTTTATCTTCTCACCTAAAAACACTCCTTCTTCCCCTGTATATATAGTTCAATGAACTGGTTCAACAGACCAAGCACCTTGATCTCAAACCCCCTACCTGCACTTCCTTTAGTTGCAACTAGGATCCATCAGTATCCCATTGCCTCGTGGTCTGTTGACTGAAGTGCTTTGTAGAAGCAACTCTTTGAACTAGATCTTTGTGATGTTCAGCAGTTGTTGGGATTATTGTGAGATAATGAATATGGATTAGTACTAAACCAAGATTCCGTATCCTTATCCCTGGGATTCTGATTTATTTAAAGAAATAAAACATCATGTATAAGATGACAAAACCACAATTCTTGGAGATAATATAGTTTCAGAAAAATTCTACAGGTTGCTCATTCTTGGTATGTTTGAAAAGAAATAACAGACATGACATAAATAATTTTAAATAAAATTTGCTACATTTAAATCTAGGGGACTGATTTTATTGTTTGCTTATTACTTACAAGAGAAGTCTTAAACTCTTCATAAAGTTTATGTTCTTGAAACATCTCCTGAACATCTCCTCTCTCATCTAAAATCCAGCTGTAACAGTCTACTATTTCTTTCACACCATAGTCCACAAAAGCAGAGCCAAGAAATAGCCTTCCTTAAACTCATATTTCATACTTGTAGTATCATCATTTTCAGCAGGTGAATAATTAATTCTTTTAGGAAAATATATATTTTTAAATCATTATATGCAAAGATAAGATGGTGTTTTGCAACAAAAAGAGCTGAGTAAGGACTGACTGATCAAGACTTGACTGTTAATTATTTACAGCCATAAATTATTTCTATACTTAACAAAACATATTTTAAATTGCTGCAGTTTATTTTGTAATTTGAAATGATCATTAAGAATATGGGTGATATTTTACCTAATTCATAAATATTTAAAAGTCTGCTGACTTTCAATTGTGTATTTGTGCAGTATGTTTTTCATAAATACTGAATTTAGTGACAAGTTATTTCCAGTATAACAGCACAATTATCATTCTTCTGGAAAAACAGCTAAAATAATACTGAAAATATTTAAGACTCGGAAGTGTCTTTATGTGATTTATTATATAAAAAGTACTAATGTATTTCAGAAGTATGGTGGAGCTGTATTTCTGTTGTGCCTATTAAAAAATTCTGGCTTCCAACTTGTCAGCTTGATATATGTTTCTCCACAAGCCTCCTGTTTTTCATTGTTTTCGTAAGGACAAAGTGAATTTGATAGCAACATTCACTCCTATTCTGCCAAGGCCAGAATATTTGAATGCCGATTAAGGAGGAAAGCAACTGAGAAAGTATTGCTTAAATAGTATGCTGTTAAAAAAAATCTCAGATGTCCTTTTAAAAATAAATAAAATAAAATAATACTTACCCTTTTCCTTCTCTCTCTCTCTCTCTGACATTCAGAAATTTAAGTTTCAAATATAAGTTAACTCCATGAATAAATAATAACCTGTTAGGAACTATCAGCAAGTTTAGCCAAAATTATCCAGTGATACACTTCAGCTGTGTTGTGACAGAAATCTCAAACACACATGTACATTAATTTTTAAGGAAATACATGCATAAATACAGTGTTTGTTTAGACAAGCTTTTCTCCAACCAAAACACAGTGGTTTTAAATAACTTGGTATTTAAAGTAGAAGATAACCACTGGTATTTCACTACTAAGATCCTCTAGAAAGGAAATATATTTTCAGGACAGATGCAGCTAAGCAAAACAAGAAAATGCTGGGTACTCAAAATGAAGTATCTTTCCTAAAATACACGATTGAACAAGGCTGAAATATATGATTGAACATTAGGCTGTCTAGAAACCACAGTAGTTTTATTTTAAATGTAGAATCAAAGATATAAAATGAAAGTTATTTATAGTTCAGTGTAACACCACAGGAATAACTAACACAGACCCCTTTATTAGGAATATTTACGCTAAAGCAAATCTAATTGCTAAGAGACAATGAGCCATGAGGTGTCATGTAGTAATGTTCAGCATTTAGGCTAGAGAACTAGAAAACCAAAAACATCAGATGTATCTAAGCTGTATCAAAGTTCAGTCAAATTACTTTTATTTTGAAAAGCCAAAATGAAGGAAAAGCCTTTGAATTCCACAGCACTGGAATACATTAAAATGAAAAGAAACTTTGCTCAACTAGAAATACACAAACTTTAAATGTTCAATTAGAAGCACAGAAAGCAGTTCCAGCATGCCAGATAAGAATAGACAAGTATAGAAACAGAGATTAAAGATTAACATTTTCATATAACGTCGTAGATTAGGATCAAAAGGAGCAATGTTTGGAAAGAGATGACCCCAATTACTTTGCCGCTGTACTGGGCTCTTTGAAATGTGTTTAGAAGTAACATACAACACTGCTTAGAGACAGATGAGTCAACTTTAAGTAAATAGTGTAAAAAGTGTTTACAGATTAATTGTTCTGCTTGAATGAAAAAGAGAGTTCTAATTTGACATATTTAAGGATTCAGCTGCACTGCTTCAGAGCTAATAAAATCACCCCTGTTTAAATATCTCTTTCAACAGTAGCAATTTCTTTTTAACGTAATTTTAAAGGCTATATCATAAACCACTCTTTTCTATAGCAGATCATTAATTTTCACAGCAGCCAGGATGTGGGTTGAGCTCTAGACTATTCAATCCATGAAGGCCTCGACATATGAACTGCACACTGATAAACATGTTCTTTAATTTTCAAATTATATATTCTGACATCACAGAACATAAACCTTTGACATAAAAATCTATCCATCAGGAGGTAATCTAAAACTGGAGCCAAAGTAATAGAAAGAATGTTTATATATTAGCTTGGAATCTAGAGCCACTAGTAAAAGAATTCCCAGTAGAAGAAGTAGGAATAAATTAGTATAATACAGAGATTCTTTGTGTATAAAATATAAGTACAGAAAATTTGAGTGATACTTGGTCTCTCTGGAAAGCTTTTTTTCTGAAGCAAGAGGATCATATAACACCTAAAGTACTGCATTCCTCTTTTGTATAGATTTCACAAGTATAGAATAAAACAAACAGAACAACCGAAATAACAGCCTGGGGAAAACCAATAAATAGAGCTCATTTCTTATGCAAAAACAATCGCAAAGAAAGATCAGTTATTATATAACAAACAAGAGATCATTCAGCACAGAATCTTAAATAACACTGTGTTTCAGGTGAACAATCCGCAGAAGAGGCCTCCCACCCCCTAAGAATTTCTTTTCATTCTGGAAGTACATAGGTAGTTCAAGAGCACCCCTGTGTTCCCCAGCATTTTTTCAGGGCATATCTGCAGTTGATACATAATGACTGCAAGTGCTCCCAAGACTCCCCTTTCTCAGATGACACAAATCAGAAAACTGCAACCTTGGCAACAGAAAAGAGTTTGTGTAGTCACATGTAGCCAGTGAAAATATCTATCAAAAGGTCTGTGACAGCAGGTGTAGTTTGTGCTGAATACAGACTACAGTATTGTTAAAATAGTAATAATAATATTGTATCTTTACATCTTTCTTTCTGAACCTTAGATATGATCTGTCTGTTATGAGCATCCTGCCTTTAATTAATAGAAGGAGACTAAGAAACACCAGGTCTCATTATTTTTAGCCTTTTTTTTTTTTTTGTAAATCTTTTCCTTAATAGACTTTTTCAATATTGGACATGACAATTAGGGCACTTTAATAGCTAATCAGCCAGTGTAAGATTGTAATGAGTAGAACTCACATATGATTCCACCCAGACTCTTATAACAGAGTTTAATTGAGCTTTAAGTGCTTTGAAACACTTCAGTTAGTTCCGTTCTTAAGACTAGATTTCATCCACTCTGAATTCTCATGTAAAAGGACTTTTTAAAAATGTCACACTTAAAAACTTTATTTCCAATACAAAATGTTCACAATTTTGTATGAAAGACATGTAATCACAACTGTTTTCATTTCATGGTATTTCACAAGAGCTATATATTTGCAAGAGTTGTCTGTTTTTTGTTTTTGTTTTTGTCAGAATACTAATGGAAGTGCAAGACCGAAGTTATAATTTCATGTCCTGAATATATGCAAAGTAAAGCCAGTGTATGCCAACTTCAGTTTGTTTCTGTGACTACTAGAAAAATTTTCTTATATGTTCATAAAAGTCTGAATTTTTATATTTTAAGCAAAAGAAACTTTATTTGGAGAAAGTAGGAAGCTTAAGATAAAAATATGAAGGTCTGAATTTGCTATATACACTTGGATAAAAATATCTTTAATATAGTGGGAATTTTGTCTGCATGAACACTAACGGATGCGGTTCTTTATGAATAAAGATTGAGACATAACTAATGAGATTTCTAAATGTGAAATAAAGAAACTCTGGGTGTGAGAAAATATCTTTGGACATAAAAAGCAATTTCCAGTTACATAGATGGTGTGAAAACTCCCTATTTTCATTTTACAGTAACACTCTTGTTAAATATATTCTCAGTGGGAAAAAAAAATGCTTTCAATTTATTATTAAAATTCAGCATACATAGAAAAATGTTTTAATTGCAGTTTTAGGCTACAAAGACACTTGCTATATTCAGGAAAATACTCCCATAGAACTACATGACTTGTTAACTAAATAACACACATAAACATTTTCATTTCTTCCTCTAAAAATATTCCAGTATATTTTTCCCAGAAGACTCAAACAGAGCTCAGAATTATTAGTCTTATACCTGTTGAACAAGTACAGTAAAACATCATTATTGTCTAGACCAGCATGTAGAAATTGTAGTCTACACGTGTCACAGAATTTACCAGTTTTCGATAATGTCAACCTACTTGCAGAAGACGCCATAAAATACTGAAATAATATGAAATAAAAACTCTGTAACCTGCTAAAATGAGTTTAAAAATTTACTGAAAATCATTATTTCCAACCCCAAAAATAAAACTTCGTGTAAATATTTATGATATTATAAGTCTCCATGAAAGCCAGTGCCTACTTAGACAAATAAATAAATTCATGTCTATAATTAAAACTATTAAGTTTTAATAACTTAATACAAAATACACAAAATTCCATGGAATAGATATTACAGAATCTGAGTCATCTCTCTCATCTTCAGGAGTACATCACAAAATCCATATATAAAATATATGGATTTTTTATAAATACAAAATACTGCAAAAACGTATCTGTGTTTTCCTCTTGTTAATTATTTTATATTAACAGGCTTGCTACCATTACAGTCATGTCGTGTAACAACAAGTACACAAACTCAAGCAATCTGAACTACAAAAACACTCTGTTGAGCGAAAACACAACACATGCAACTGTTTTTTTCTATTATGATAATTAAAATGTTAGAGAAATGAACTAGAAAGATTTTTAAATTATTAAAACCTCCAAAAATATGAACTATGAAAAATTAATGCTTAGTGCTTAGATGGGTAGCTATGCTTTCAGAATAATGTCCTGTTAAATAATACCACAGATTTCAGACTTACTTTTAATCTGGCCAAACTTCAATCTAAAAATCTTCAATAGATGCCTAACACAGAATGTCAAGATCTATTAGAATAATCACATTTTCCTGGGACAATGAGTGAAGATAGTAAACCGGTGAAAAAAATGAAAAGAGAATTAAGTTTAATAGATTGTGCCAAATGCATAGGTATTTTTCAAATAATTGGAAACTGAGTCTAAAAAGTACATAGTAAGGAAAATTAGAAGGAGAAATTGCTATAATACAGCACATTAATGGTCCATCTAGTCTATCATTCTGCCTCCAGAAATATGCATAAAAGAAGCTTAATGAAGGAAACAGAATATGCATAGATCATCAGCTGCATTCAGAAAACGGTCCTGGAACCCACAGCTCACTTTATATTAACAGTACTTGAAAAGGGCATATGCAGAACTATCTCAAACTACTCAAAACAAAACAAACAAACAAACAAAGAAGTGCATTTAATTGTGCAATTGTCTTTTCTACAGATTTCATCCTGTGTCAAAACTGTGTTCTAGTAGAACTGTACTCCCTACCACTGCCTGGTGTTCAACTTCAATCTGCTAACAGATCTTAATATATTTTGTAAGCCTATTTTTTAAAATCTTGTCTTAATATAATTTAGAAGCATAATGAATTATCAGACTGTGCTGTTGCCTCACATGAATTGCTTGTTCATGAAGACTGCGATTACTTTCTGCTTGCTCATGAATATTTTTCTATCTATGCCAGTAATCTAACTGTTCCTCTTTTTTTTTTTTTTTTTTTTTTTAATGTCCCTTCTGGATATATTCATCCTTACTTTACAAAATAGAGAGAGAATAATTTAGAGACTAACATACAGATAAAGAATCATAATTAAAACATGTTGGAGAAAATGACCAAACATGAAGATTACCAGAAACAGACAAGATCCAACTTGCAAGCACTGAATTCCAGTGACAGAAGCCAGAGAAAGGAGTAACTGCAGAATTATCACTATAGAATGTGAACTTAAATGAAAACCAAAGTAACAGAAAGTTAACAAAATATTTGATTTGTGACACTGAAGCTAGTCTATTAGGCCAAAGGGGCAGAGAGCAATATAACAGTGTGATTCATCAGAAGCTTGTTTCAACATGGTAATATCCAACAAATCCCTACAAATGATCATGTGATAAGAGCACATTCCTTGTTCTTCCAAACCTTCAGATCCCATGAGCCTGGCCCTGAATGCTGCTCTATCCCTTTCGCCATTGCCACCTTGATCTGCCTTCTGCTGTGCATTATCAGTCACCTACGATGTGGGGACACTCTTCACAGGCTTTGTAGTCCGATCAGTCTCTTGACTTTCATGTTTTGGTTGTATGCTTTTACTGTAGTCTGTAAACTAGGGTCTTGTTCTCTTCCAACTCCTCAGAATCACAAAATGTGCAAGATGGTCACTTGTGCTAACACTGTCTCTGACTAATGATAACCATTTTGTGAGCATCAGGGAAAAGCCATGTGAGCTGATGTTTGCATGAATGAAGAAATTTCCTTCAATGTATAGATAAGAAAAACCTGTCTTATAGGGAATGGAGAAGTTACTTGGTTTGGCACCACTAATACAAAGAATTAATCATATTTAATGTGGTCTTGTTCATAATGAGCTCCCAATAATTCCACCATTCAGAAGCCACCATTTATCTAACTAACAAAGAATGTGTTAAACAAAAGCACTTCTCTATATTAGTGCAATTTACACCAGATGCACTAGAGAAAATTACCTATTACAATTTTCTAAATCATTTAATATTATGAACAGGAAACTAAAAAAGAAAATTACATTTTATGATTTGTAGGCTATTGAAAACACTCTACATCTGAATTCACACAATCTGTACATGATCATTCTGCTCATTCAATAGTAAAAGGCTTTGATAAACCAGAGAACTAAAAATAATATTCTGTGAATTAAGCAGGAAAAAATGTTAATTTCCTCTGACTTCTCATAAGTAACACATTACTTGTGATCTCCTCTTAGACTTTGGTCCTTGAGCCACGCAACTCTCTCCTTATGAACTTTGGAATTAAACAAATATAAAAATGAACAGCTTTCTTCTACTAATTGAATGAGAATTAATAGGAATAAATGAGAATTAATATTAATACTTAATGATATTTTTTTCTCTCTCCTTGAATGTTTTATCGCTTTTATAACATGAAATCAGATGGCTTTCCTTTCTTATCAGAATTAAGTGGTCAGGTTTAACATATGCTAAAATATGAAACTTCAAATAAATGTTTAATTCAGAATCTACTTTGTACACCAACAGGAATTAAGTTCAAATCAATGCTATAGAATAACACACTACAGTCGCCAAACTTTGGTTGCTAAAATAGCTGGTTAAACTTGAAGTGTGTTACAGATATTCTTATGGTTCTCTCTTGCACAGCAATGAGTATTTTCCCCCTCCCATGACACTTACAGTTCTTTGAGACATTTAGGACATCAAAAGATTGTGAAACACCACTGTAGCTATATCTTAGCTAAAGATAAAGGTTTTTCTAGCCTAGAGGTTTAAAGGACACTCAAGGAAGTGTGGTACAGAAAAGACAAAGGCCAAATTGCCAAAATGCTATGCATTAAGTGAAAAGAAAATAGAGGCCAGTGAACTTTTGTTTCTTCCCTAAAACAAGACCTCTTTAGAGAAAAACAGTTATTAAATCACACTACATCTGGCAACAAAGATAACAAAAAATAGTGCTGACTTTACCCTTTTTGTGGTTATAAAGACAAACATTAACTGTCCCTCAGTTAGATTTCTTCTCTGTCACAGAGTTTGTATCCCATAAAAGTGTTAAACATCTCCAGGGATTTGGAGAACTTGTAGATACTTTGTGGGGAAAAAAATAAAATTCCAAAAGTGTGCAACTATTACACATGCATCACTGATTGTATGACAGGCATTCTAATAGTCATGGGAAATAGAAGCAACAAAGTCTTATGGGACAGTATTTGCTTTGGAAAGGAAACTATTGCCTCTTGGTAACTCTACCATAAGTAACATCTTCGTAGAGATATAAGATAGAAAGGAGAAAAAGAATGACTGGTAAAACTTTGTGCTACTGCAAGAATCGCTAATATCAATTGCAATCCAATAGACATTTTCTATAAAATCTTCACTGCACAATAAAAAAAATCAAAGTACTTCATTGTTTCTCCCCATCTTAAACTCAGAAGTACTGAAGGTGAAAATATAAAGCAGCAATCGTACAAGAGTTTATCCTAGAGTTCCAATACAACTGTTAGTAAATTAAACTCCAAAAGTCTAGTTCTTAAAAAAATATAAAGGATAAAATAAATTGTAATTTTTAATATTCTGTTTTATACATGAATGCAATTGTTTCATTTATGCATTTGTTTTCTTTTCTCTGAGAGCTTTTACTATTAATTTGGCCCCTGACTTTTACTGACCTTTTTTAAATCTTACAAAGTATGTTTTCAAACACTGTTATTTAGATTTTAAAAATCTAGAAATGGACACATGTATCACTTTGTGTTTTAAAAGAGAATTAAATGATAGCTAAAGCAGTAATTATGGCTCTAATAAAAAATAGTAATTTTTCCTATATGTACATTCTGCTTCATCCATGAGTCTTAATGCTCTAAGATGCCTGAGAGTCAAACTCTGCAGAGATACGACGTGTGCATTACCTCTTATAAAGTATATATTAAAAAACTGGCATCTATGCATTCCCACATGTAAGATGGTATGGCTGTATTAAAAAGAAACAAATAAAACTCTAAAAGATAATGGATGCCTCCATTAAGAAGTCTTCTGTGTCATAAATTCTTTTCCTATGGCATTTGCAGAAGGTTGCCCCATTTAGAAACCCTTAAATCCTGTTGATATTGCTTTCTGACCACAGAATGAAAAATCAGGCACAGATTTTCTTATCGAGCAAAGGAGTGCCCAGGACAGTTTGTGACACAGGCTAAGTAACTTTCTGTGAATAAATGTGAAGAGATGAAGTATGTCTGAATTTGAACTCTTCAACAACTGCAAAGTAAATAAAGCATTTTTATAGAATTTCCGCATAGAATCACACTGCACAGATCACAAAATTTACTGTCAGTGTTCAAATCTCACTGATTTCCAGAAGAAAAAAAAAAAAAAAAAAAAAAAAAAAAGTTTAGCATGGACTGGAGTGGGAGAGTATTTAGTATTTGAGCTACAGATTATTATTTATTTTTTTTTTAATATAAAAATGCTACCTACATTTTCCAATCACTGTCAGAGGTTATGGACTTCAAAATCTAAGGAATAACTACTTTTTTGCTATTATTATTCCTGTGGAGGAGCATACTTATTAAAGATCTGTCCACAACGAGAGCTGTAAAGTATGCTAGAGTCCAATTACAGTAATGTTAATGAAGTCAGCTGCCACTTTGTATCTTTTCTATGAAAAATAGGAGCTTTAACTTATTGTCATTTGTATATGATATCATACTGTAAATATTAACAGTCAAATTTTAAAGTAGTTCATTTTTGTTAATGTTATAGAAGCAATTGAGCCTTCTGAAAACATTTGAGATGTTGGCTATTCAGTGTCTCAACTTCAAAGCATTAACTCCTTTAGCAGGTGCCCTCCTTACTAGTAATTGTGTAAAAGTAGAATATTATTCTTAAAAAGTGCTATTCTTCTAATGATATCCAATCTGAAACTATGCCCTCATGGTCTAAAAAAGTTGAAATTGCCTCTTTTTCTGAACATAAGCTAAACCTTTCACTGTGTTGCAGGTAGTTTTTACCAAGAAATTAACAGGTTCTCTGGACAATTTTTTTCTTGTGTGTCATCTCTGTAGCTAATTCTTCAACTATCTAAAATTAGCTATAATCTTTTAAAACTCCTTTCATCAACAGCACTAATGTCAATGCTTGCAGTTTCAACAAATGCATGTTAAAATGCTTTCCTGCTGGAGGAAAAGTGCACGTTGAAATAACCAGTAAATGTCAACAAATGTTTTTATTGTTGATTGCTTTCTACGCTCTAACTTTCTAGAGACTAAGAGGCAGACTGCAACTCAATCTGGAATAAATAGTATGAAGGCCAGTATGTTGAGCTAAAATGGAAACAAGAATTTGAGTACCAATATTCTAAAACGTACACTCAGTACCTAAGTGATCTCTTGCAAAAGGAAACATCTACTACATATGTCTGCAAACAGTTTCAGTTCTGATCAAAACACTAAATCTAGCTAAACTGAGGAAAAGTGAAAATAATGCAAAACCAGCCTTACTTTAACTTAAAACTAGAAATATCTCTAGCATGCAACAGTTTTCCACATCTTTTGCAATATTTGAAATACTCATATGTTGTTGGTATTTAGCTCACAACCATCTAGCACTAGAAGAAAATTAGGTATCCATACTGATTTTATCTGATCAAGCAATGATCTTAGATCCCTATTATATATATCTTGCACTCATGTATTGTCAGTCACTTCAAAAGAGAAGAATTTCTCAGCTGAAATAATTCTCTCTCTTCTCTTGGGATGAGTAGGAGCAAAGGACAGTCTACATAAGTACCAGCTAACTTGGGCTGTCAATAACCATAAATAGGCCAGTGTGCAACATCTAAGCAGAAACATAATATAACAGCTGTAAAAGCCTTTCACAGAATTTCAGCTAGGTAATTACCTAAATACTAACAGGATTTAATTTCTAATCCTAAAAATATCTCAGATAAAATGTATTAGGGCCATAGGAAAAGTATCCCATCTAGAATCAAGTCTGGAATTAAAGCAACATGTGTAATGAAAAATCCTTACTATGAAATCACAATTATTTGTGATCTAATAAAAAATATTTACTCTGAATGTAATGCCTTCTATTTATTTCCATGGAACCTACAGCAGTTACAAACAGCACAGTAAGAGAAAATTCTCAGATACTGTTTTTCAAAACAGTCATTACCATTACCTATGCATTTTGCCTGCATGCCATCCTCAGAAAAATCTGCACTGGTGGAGGGGACCCACTGACTGTCAACTGCTGAAAAGCACCATGCACTGCCTTTCTGTGCTTACATCCACTGTTTGGTCTCCACAAACATCCAGCAAGCATCAGTGAATGTCAGTGGGTACCATTTTTTCTGCATGATGGAGTTCAATTGCACACCTTTGTTTCATATGCATTTCCATCTCAGATGCTGGTTTGTCAGACTGTTCCTCTGCTTCTATCTGCCACATGACAACAAAATGTAATAAATATTGGCAGGAAGGTTCAACCTCTACTGCCATATCAACAGCATCCACCTATGATCTCATGGGCCAATGTAATAAAATAGGAGGCATTATTTTTGGAGCATCTTTGATACCCAAGAAGCTGTTCAGATCTTGTTTTTCAATCAATAGTGTTTGATTTAAATAATTATGATGATGCAGATGTTAAAACATCACATGACTATTCTTGTTCATATTGTGTACTTTTGTCCATTGTTATAAATATATCCTATGCTTACTTCTTCATAACTCTTGCAATTCTTCACTCAATTTCCTCCATTCTGTCTCACTGAGTTTCTGTCTTTCAGTCTTTGTTTTAAACTGCTTACCTAGGTGGCTTTTGTTTTGGTCCTTCTCTCCACATAAATTAAAAAACATGTTGCATGTCAGAGGACAAGCCATTAAGTCAGGTTTACAGCATATAGACTACATTGTTACATCCAATACTGCACGAATTTTAATTTCTAATTTGCAGTTGGTTTTGCTTCTGTTATTTCATATGAATAAGTACAGATTCAGGAGCAGAATATCCAGCAGAGCTCACAAAGGGTCTGGCAATTTCAAATAAGGAGGTATGAGCTAATGAAAAAGACTGAGAGTGAGCACTAGATCAAAGGTAGATCAGGTTAGCATACACATCATGCAGAAGCAAAAAGACACAAATGGCGAGTACCAAAATTACCATGACAGGGATAGAAAATTTCAACCTTCGGTTGTATTTTAGAGACAATCAAAGAGAGTAACAGAAAATTAAGGACAGTCAGGTGGACTGAGATAGATGTATTTAAAATGCAGTAAGGCTAACATTACCATATCTAACACATAATCTGATCGGTGTATGAAAAATGGTTGTAGCAGTGTCACGATAAGCCGAACAACTGGTGAAGAAGATGGAGATAAAGTTCAGATGATAGTTCAAATACACGTGAGCCTTGTAGAAGCAGAATTTAAATACATAGTCATTGCTTTTTTGAATGCACCCAAACAATTTGCACCAAGCAAATATCCAAGCTGAAATGGTGAACCTAATTTCCACCAAAAAAATCTAAGCATTAGACATATATCCTATGAATAATTCTTACTGCTATACCAGAAATTAGCATTTCCAAAGGACTTGTCTGATGCCCAATACTTTTCATGACAATTGAATAGTAGCTACGTGTGTCTACAAGTCTTACTTCTTTAAAGTCTTTATTTCAAGAATCAAATAAACCCAAAATAATCAGCTAAAATCAAATTAATGAAGAATTTCCACGGCTTAGAACAGTAACTGCTTTTGGGTTTTTTATTGGAATGTACTCAAACCAGGCAGTCATGTTTCAGGAAAAAAGGATATATTCTACAGAAAAGGAATACATCTTTCTTCAAGGTGTCACAAAACAAGAAATGAAAAAGTACATTCTGGTTCAGCACAGTTTAGAGTTAACCCACTTCACCTGGGTCTTTTTTTCTTTGTTTTTGTTTTGTTTGTTTACTTTGAATCCTATTGCATAGTATTTCACCACAATCTTTGAATATTTCAGTACGATTTTCAACAAACACTTAACAGTCAAATGGAATGTTATTATAGGATATTATGACTTCATTGCTTTTACAGAACATAAATACAATAACTTTTATGTACTGAAAAACCATTGTGATAAATTCAAAGCACATAAATGTATATTGGCTACATAAATCAAATGTTATATAATTTATATAAAACCACTTTAATTAAACTTGTCAAATGCATGACTAAAACATATTTTGTAATTAAGTCTAAAGCATTTTCAAGAATTTAGCTTCTTTAATTATCTGAAGCCAGGCACAGCAAAGTGCTCTGAGGCAAAAATGGGGCCTAGCAGTTAAACTGCTACATTTCCTCAAAAATACTCAGATGATTAAAGTTAAGCTTGTGCTTAACTGTCTTGCTGGGACACAGCCCAACTCTGCTATGATTAATCATGTTATGAAAGCAACTTCTATATACTTACCTAAAAAAAAAAAAAAGGATTGTATAGGAGACAGCAGCCATCTCAAAGCCATTATACACCTCATATTTTTTTCCATTTGTGCATATTCACATAACCTAGCAAGAAACATACTTTCTTCTAGATTTGTAATACATTTACCAATACTTATCAGGGAAAAAAACTGTGGGTCAAACATGGAGTAGTAGTACATCGCCTCAGTGATTACTTGTTTTATGGACAACACTGAAAAGAGCACCGTAATAAAAGATTATATACTTCTGAATCATCCACTGGCTGGTTTTATCTCCAATATAATAAGAACATCAAAATTTGTGAAAACTATTCCTCAGCCATAAGAGATCATATTCTGCACATATAAAATCATAATTTGTGTATAAGACAAATAATAAGCTTTAGTTTTCTTCTAAAAATACTCCAATAGTGTAGGAATATGCTCGGGGGAAAAAAAAAAAAAAAAAAAAAAAACTGAAAAAAAGCAATTCCACTTTTCCTCAGCTGTGCAGAGGACTCAGACAGGTCAGGAAAGCTTTTCAACTAGTGGAACCAGTGGCATTCCTACAGAATTTCATGTTTGTTTATACATATGTTTCATTACTTAATTCATAACTTCTGTCTTTGATTCCTCTAACTGCTACAGAGAGAAAATACCTTATTATTCAATCACTATACTATCTTCCTAAGTGAATAACCACCACTATTTTTCACCTCATATATATTCAGCAGCTGCAAATTACAACAATTTTTCAGCATTGGCAGTGGAACATTTGAACACAATCAATAACAGTAATGGCCTCTCAAGCAACATCAAAAAGATGTGAACTTGCCTGATGTTAATGCTCCTATCACATTCAATTAACACTAAGTGCTACTACATTTATGTGCTTCACACAAGAATAAGGTATGGAATGAAGTACACAGATTTGACAGTTGTACTGTCAGTGCAATGAATAAGGAAAGGTGAACATTTAAAAACGTAATTCACCTTCACCAGCCCAGGCCTTTGGCAAAATAGGAGGCATTACATTAGCTGATAAGAAAGTAAAGGCCACAAGCTAAATATACAGACAAGACCACTAAGACTTGACACTCTTTCCTGCATTTATTTTCCTCAGTCATGCCCTTACATGAAAAGGCTACAGTGATGAGAGGAGGAGCCAAAGGCGATGGCAAATAGTGAGCATGGTCACAATTATAAGAAAAAAACATGAAAAAAAAAAGAAAATTCCCAGGAAGTCATAAACTTAGGTATTTGTCCCTGTCTCAGAAACATTCACTTTTTTAGGAACTGGGAAATTGAAATAATACTAAATATTTATGGAGTGGGGATTGAAACCCAAGAGTTTTTCTTCAGCTGAACTATACTGTGGTACATTGTCTACCTCCTTATTTTATCTATACCCCGTTAGTCTGGCAGTCCTCTCAGTATAGCTCCTTACTTTGAGTGAGTCTTACTTTCCTTCTTTTCTCTCTTGTCCACTAGGAAGTGGGTACTGTCTTTTACGTGTAGTCTCTCAAAGCAGTACTTTATTACAGAAAATATGACCTACATTCTCCCTGCACCTAGCCTAGCAAGACTTTGTGTAGTACTCTGGGTGGTTCACTTAGCTAGAAACTTCTCTTCTACCTTCAAGTATCTACACAGAGGGATTTTCTTAATCATTTAAAAGACCAATAGCAATCTGTCCTTGGTCACTTGTGTGAAATCAACATAGAAAAACTTAGCAAATTGAAGTGACAGAAATTTAAATATGTCTTTCTAAGCTATTCTTCAGGCAGGCAATAATGGACTAAATTGTTATTATTTCTAATACTTTTGTACAGAGATAGCAAATAAAACCGGTCTCATAAAACACAAGCCACAGCTGTTTCCCACAAGGAATATGAATGTTCCATTTTAATAGCCCAGTATGCACTGGACACACCAAGAGGAAGGAAAGGCACAGAAAGAAGACAGCTACAAATCATAAAAACACATAATTGCAGGGCATAAGGGACCTCAAGAAATCATCAAGTCCAACCCAACTGCTAAAGCAGGTTCCCTGCAATAGGTCACACAGGTAGTCATCCAGATGGGTCTTGAATATCTCCACAGAAGGAGACTCCACAGCCTCTCTGAGCAACCTATTTCCAATGCTCCATCACCCTCACTGTGGAGCTCTTCTGCGTGTTTGCATGGAACTTCCTGTGTTTAAGTTTTAGGCCATTGCTCCTTGTTCTATAATTACAACTATCATGTACATTAATCAGCTATCCTCTCAGCACATGCATGCTCAATCAGCCCCAAAGCTCAGTCCATTCTTCCTAAAGAGCACGGTTTCTTTCCTGGCAATGTTACCAGTCCCTAATGTGATAACTGTGAAGTTTTCCAGCAACAGCGTTATATGACTTGCTGCATCTGAGACTACTAAGGAATGCATTGTCTTAAATTAACACGAGATAATGAAAACACTTTGTGGACAGTTTTACATTTGAAAGCATCTCTTTGGAGATTTTTCCTTACAAACGGGAATCGAAATTAATTCAATTCTCATTCAAATTAATTTTGAATTAATCAAAATCAAATTAATCGTTATTAGCAAATCAGAAAATTTTGCGTCCAAGTAGAGTATCAGCTGTTGTTAAGAAAGCTCTCAATGAATTGATTTGTATTATCCCTGAATCCTGGATGATTCTATCGTGACAGTGACCCCTGCTGACTAGGGGAGGAATGACTCGGGAGACAGAAAAAGATTCACCTTCCTTGAAACCCATTGACACTTGCCCAAAGTGAACCTTAAATTACCTAAACTAAAACTAAATAAAAGTAAAAAATATTTACTTTCAACATCCAGAATAGAATGCTTAATTAATAATTTTTCATAACAAGCTGGAAGGACTCAGCCTTCCTCTGTGCAAACTTACTTGCTTCAAACTGAATCAGAAGAATCTCACTCTTCTCTCTCATTCTTCCTTAAAGAAACAGGAGTTATACTACCTGACCAGCTGCTGTCCTCTGCACTTGACTGCTCTATAACTAATGTCTTTACTAAGTAAGCCTTTCCCTTGCTGGCTAGCTCTTCAATTTTTGTTTCTCCATTCACTTCTTATTTGTATGAAATTATGTTTGCATACATCAATAAACTAATTTCGTATAAATATCTGCAAGGATTTTTTATTATTGTGTCACTATGGATTACTGGCTGTTAAGGTCAGACACAATAACAACATAAATCACTTTGGATAGCCATGATTCTTGGAGGATTGACCTGTAAAATGTATCTTCAAGGGATACTTTAAAAAATACCATAATGTCAAACAAAGAGGGAGCTGAAACATTTAGTTTCCTTTGCTTTCACAGTGGAATACGATCCCTCTTATTCTCCAGATAAAATGATGTGTAAAGTAGGGCGTGTGCTTTTAATACAAATGCAAGCAAAAAACACTAATTTGTGTCACAGTACTATAGCAAAAACCCAACTCTACAAAATAAAGTAAAAACACATAGGAAATTTTGGTGGAGATTTATACTCTGTAATGACAAAAGTCTGTTCCACAGGAAAGAAAAAACAGTACTAAAATCAAATGACTTAGTGGCACATGCAAACAAACTCACCCCATTCTACATTAAAAATTAAAAATCAAAATTAAATTCTACATTACAAATTTTAACAAGAATAAAAAGGAAAGAAATATCCTTGAAATTTTGACCTTGAGGGGAGGAATTAGTACAAACTAAAATAATTATTGGCACTTATTTCAGAAATACTGGGGTTTTTTTTTGTGAGTAGCAGGCAGATCAGTCCATATAGTGTTCAAAGTCTAGACTGATTATGATATAAAGGAGTAAACAACTTGTACTTTGAACAGAAAGTAAGTCTGATTTTTCTGAGTAATTGGATATCAGGATTTTCAAGGAATGGAAGTCCTTATTTGAATTTCTTGACTAAATTCTAGAATTCAGTTATGACAATACTCTCATCTACAGCTTTGGCATTCTGTAATGACTAAGACTGTCAGTCCTACCACTGAGTGAGTAATGTCCAAGTCTTACTTCCTGCAAATCTTCTTCATTTACTGAAGATTTATACTTTGATATAAGATTTATATGATAAGATATATATACAAGGTTTATATAAACGGTCAGTTATACTGGAGTAAACCTAGAATAGTTTAGCATGGTAGATATATTTGCATCAAGCTGAAATCAGATCCACCGGATTTGTATTCAGTGTATTTAACAGCCTATCTTGCATCTCTGAAAAATCACAGAACCATAGATTGGTTGAGGTTGGAAGGGAACTCTGGAGGCCATCTAGTTCAACCCCTGCTCAACCAAGGATTCCCTGAGCAGGATACCCAGGACTACATCCAGGCAGTTTTTGAAGATTTCCAAGTAGGAGATTCCACAACCTCCTGGAGCACTTCTGTTGCTGTTCTGTCTCCTTTACACTCAAAAAGTGTTCCCTGATGCACAACCCTTCTGTTCAGCTTTGTGCCCATTGCTTCTTGTTCTGCCACTGAGCTTTCATTAGAAACATCGTGGGACTGTCCTCTTTGCACCCTCCCTTCAGAGATTTATACTTATTGATAAGATCCACTCTGGCCTTCCTCTTTTCCAAGGTGAACAGCTCCAGCTCTCCCAGCTTCTCCTTATAGGAGACATGCTTCACTCCTTTCACCAGGGCTGACTGCTAGACTCTCTCCACTATGCCTCTCTTGTACCAGTGAGCCCAGAATTTGACTGAACTTCCCTACAGAGTTCCCCCTGCACCAAATTCTCCAAAAGGTCAAAGAAGACAAACCCATCTAAAATTACAAAGAGGTTTTTATGATTAAGCAAGCAGGAAATTTTGACAATCATCATCTGCAACACAAAGAACACCTCTATACATGTATATTTTTAACCATTTTCTTATAAATTGATTTAAAATGCTTTTGCCTCAAATGTTATTTTCATGGTTATTTTATACCTATTTGTGTCAGATACTAAGCATATGTATACTAAATCAATTTCTGACTGAAAACCCATCATCAAAATAATCAATATTCACAATAACCTACACACCAGTAAAACTTGCAAAGCAATATAATTAAGTTCCTTCTGATACTAAATGATGAGAGTCTACCCAGGGCAGCTTGACACTGACACTGACAGAGTATAAATACCCTCTCAGAAAGGAATTTCTCATTCAATTTGACAGACGGTTACAAGCGATGTCATTGAAGCAACTAAAAGAAGAAAAAAATTAAAAAATATTCACAAGACAATATTGATAGATGGCTGCATGATAAGTATAAACAAGAAAAACTTTTGGGAAGGGAAAAAGGTATCCAACAATGCTGCTGTGAGAAGTACATATATTGCTTAAAAAAAAATAGTGTTTATGTTGAACTTGTCATTTTACTTAAAAGAGTTTTGCTAATACTTACATGGTGAACATGAGCTGTATTCAGATTATTTCTGTCTTAAATACAGCTGGTAAGACCCCCAAAACCACAAAAAGTAATATAAAATGTTTATTTTTTACATACTAAAATAAAGACTCATCAATTAAGAAAATTTTAGAGCACGAGTTTCAGTATATATAGAATGTTTTCACATAGATGGTACGGCAGCAGTATTTGTAACGTAGCTTTCCATTAAATGAAACAACCTGAAGATCCTATTTCATTTGATTTATTATCATTTACAGTTACCATTAATGCTGAAATAAAATAATTTGTGTTATTATTTCTGTACGTCAATCTGCAGCAACTTTATAACTGAAGCAACGTGAGCCACTGTCGTGTAAGTTCCATTATGTTAGAAATCTATCAGCAAGAGATGACAGGAGAAAAAGAAACACAATTTCAACAAACAATATAAATTATTTTAAAATACATTAAAAAACCAACAACACCTTGAAGACTAGTGTTATCTTCCCTCATCTGTCACTGTTAATTATAGGGAATAAACTGCAGCCAAACAATGCTACTGGTTTTATTTATGTGTACACTTATGGTGCTGCTACATATTTGAACATTTTCTCATCTAAAGATGGATTTGCAGACTCTAGGAAGGGCAGAAACTATAATCTCCTCACTTTTGGCTTCCTTACCACATTCCTCTTTCCCCACCCTTCCAGTTCAGCAGAAAAACTGTGTCTTTTTAAAATGATTTGGATTTTCAGGTTCCCAAGTAGTAACATCTGGTAATCATCTTTGAAAACATCATTTCTTACATTTTAGAAAAAACAGTTAAACTTTCTCCAGTTCTAGTCATTAATATTTTTAGCCCTTTATTTGAAAGGCTGAGAAGCACTCACCCTACCAGTTATGTTTTCCAATGCAAGCTACCTAAACATAGCAGCACATCAGAAGGTAAACACAGATAAGAAGACACGAACAATCTCTCAGACAATATCAAGATTCTTTACCCATTTTGGAACCACTTTACTGCTAGTTGTCTACCTGAGCACACAATAGACTCTCTGCTTCCTCTTCCCTAAGAATCATAAAATCAGTGTCTCCAGTATGTAATCCCCTACATCCATCCAAACACACCTCAGCCCTTCCTGAAATTGAACATGACAAAATCATGTGTGCTGTCAAGATTATTAATGCCCTGTACTAAACTTATTAATATTGCATGCACAGAAAAGATCAAGTGCCTGTGCTAACTTTCATATGTTTATAAAATAAGGTTTAAATTAAAAAAAATGTCCTTTTTAACCATAAAATTAGCCTTCTTGACCATAATATTTCTGTAAAATTCAAAATTAAGGAGAAGGAATTGGTAAATTGATTTTGGTGAGAGGTAGATGACATGCTGTATAGTGATTGGTTGTTCTGTGGGAAAGTGTTTGTGGGCTATTTTTCCCTAGTAAACTCTATTTTCCATGACAGAATGTCCCTTCTGTTCAATTTTTGTTCCTGGGTGCTTGAATCAGCTTTACTGAAACACATATTGAACCTTATCAAACGCAAACACCTTCCTGAATCTTTAAACTGATAAATATCTTTAACCTTTCTATGGAAAATACAGAAACAGCATGAAATAATATGGAAACATAAAGAATAGTTACTACAAAGTAATGATAAATACTTTCAAATAAAAACAGATCAATCCAGAAGACATCATAGAGAGCTTAGTCCAAGTATGAAGAGAGGAATATTCTTATATTTGTCAATTTTGTGAAAGTGTAGTTTTGCAAGGTTCCCATCCTCAGGGGAGTAAATTAAGCATTCCATTTTATTAGAAACATGGGGAGAGTGATTACAACCAGAAATACTTTTTATGATGAGAGCTTTCACAAAGGAAATCAATCCTATTTCAAAAGCATAAGTGAAGAAACGAATTTTGAAAAGAGATAATGGACTTGCCCAAAACAGAGAGGGACCCACAACAGATGCCCAGACCAATCATCCAGAGGATACAAAAGATTGCACTGTAGCCAGATCATGAAAGACTGTATAAAACATCCAGCTTATCCAGAATAAGAACAAAGCATTGAAACACTACATGATTTCAACTGCTGCTGCTTATAAGTCAAGAATAAAATGACCAATTGTTTTAAGCCATTCAAAGTGCAGGGTGATACCAAGGCCATTAAACTTAATCTAATCACACATCTCTGAAAATGTGCCAAGTTTCAGGGAATTTTCAGTTTGCTTTAATACACTTATTGCCTGTAAAGACAAAAAAAAAAAAAAAAAAAAAAAAAAAAA